>NC_051237.1:26855699-26865699 GCF_015220715.1 Pygocentrus nattereri | reverse complement strand
CTGTCGTCTCTGACTCTACATCTACAAGGTGGACTGACCAGGTAGGAGTGTCTAATAGAGTGGACAGTGAGTGGACACAGTTTTTATAAACTCCAGCAGCACTGCTGTGTCTGATCCACTCAGACCAGCACAACACACCACCACCACGTCAGTGTTACTGCAGTGCTGAGAATGATCCACCACCCAAACAGTACCTGCTCTGTGAGGGTCCATGGGGGTCCTGACCACTGAAGAACAGGGTAACAGAGTATCAGAGAAACAGATGGACTACAGTCTGTAACTGTAGCCTCTTAAAAAAAGATGGTTCTTCAAGGGTTCTTTAGCAAAGACAATGGTCTATCTAGAACCATAAACACTCAAAGAAATATTCACATGCTTAAATGGTTCTTCGCATGGTGAAGTGGTTCTTCAGTTTGATGGAGAATGTGTTGTGTACGGTTCTTGTATTGTTGCAAGCTTGACACTGTAACAGTAACAGAACCCTTTTTGGTGACATACAGAATCATGTAAAACACATTCTCCATCCATCTGAAGAACCACTTCACAATGCAAAGAACCAAAGGGTTTTTTTAATGTTCATGGTTCTATGTAGGTCCACTGTTATTACTGAAGAACCCTTGAAGAACCAGCCATTGAAGTTTCTTTAGGGAACCATAATCACTTCTTTCATGGCACAGGAAAGAAAATAGTTCTATATAGAGCCATGAACACTCACAGAACCATTTGCATGATTACAGGGTTCTTTGCATGCTGAAATGGTTCTTCAGATTGATGGAGAATGTGCTGTGGATGGTTCTATATAGAACCTTCATGAAAATGGTTCAATATATCATCGAAAAGGGTTTGATATAAGGGTTTAAGAACCCTTTTCGGCGTTATGTAGAACCATACACAACACATTCTCCATCAATGTGAAGAGCCATTTCAGGAGGCATAGAACCATTTCAGTTGGTCAGTGTTCTAGGTTCTATGGTGAACAATTTTCATCACTAAAGAACCATTGAAGAACTGTTTGTATAGGTTCTTCATTCGTTACAATCTTGACATCGGAACAATGGTAGAACACCTTTTGGTGTTATATAGACCCACATACATACACACACACGTTCTCCATCAATCTGAAGAACCATTTCAGCATGCGAATGCTTCCTTGAGCGTTCGTGGTTCTACACCATCTTCATTAAAGAACCACCGAAGAGCCGTCCATCTTGGTGAAATAAAGTGGTTCTAGAAGGCGTAACCCACACCTAAACTGGGTTCTGTTTCTTTCAGATCTCGGTCCTTCAGAGCCCTGTTCCTGAGGTTCCGCTTAATTAGCTGCTGTCTTGTTATCTTTATGAAGCTACGGTTCTGGAGGGGAACCAAAAGCCTTCAGGCCTTGGCGAACGCCAGAGTGTCTGCTGATACACCACCAGCGTACAGGAGGAATCATCAGCTTTGGCAGAGCACCGCCGACCGTGGGCTTGTCCATCGATCTGTTTGGATGGCCATTAAAGGGATCTGGCACACAGAGCCGGTGCTTTTAAAGCCAGAGAGGGAAAGAGAACAAACGCAGAGAAAACACAGCAGCTGCGTGATCGATCCCGGCGAGGGAAGGAGGGAAACGCGGAGGCTAATTCATTACAGCGTTCGGAGCAGAAACACACATAAACACACTGAACTAGAGGAAAACGGAGCTGTAAGTCTGACCATGATGTCCTGACCTGCTGAGTTTTCCCAGATATGTGTCAATACGCCCCTCCGTAGCTCTTAGAGGGTAAATAAAGGAAAGAAAGCTGAGAATAAATCATCTTATTTTACTTTAAGGTATTTAAATCTACCTCGGGTTTATTTTTTGATCATTTCCAATTATATATGTATACATACACTCACCGGCCACTTCATTAGGTTCAGCTGCTCGTTAACACAAATAGCTAATCAGCCAATCACACGGCCGCAGCTCACTGCATTCAGGCCTGTAGAGGTGGTCAAGACGACTTGCTGAAGTGCAGACCGAGCATCAGAACGGGGAAGAAAGGGGGTTTAAGGGGCTTTGAACGTGGCGTGGTTGTTGGTGCCAGACGGGCTGGTCTGAGTATTTCAGAAACTGCTGATCTGCTGGGATTTTCACGCTCAACCATCTCTAGGGTTTACAGAGAACGGTCCGAAAAAGAGGAAATATCCAGTGAGCGGTCAGTTGTGTGGATGAAAATGCCTTGTTGATGTGAGAGGTCAGAGGAGAATGGGCAGACTGGTTCCAGATGATAGAAAGACAACAGGAACTCAAATAACCAACCAGAATCTCTGAGGAACGTTTCCAACACCTTGTTGAAAGTCTGCCATGCAGAATTAAGACAGTTCTGAAGACAAAAGGGGGTCCAGCCTGTTACTAGCAAGGAGTACCTAATAAAGTGGGTGTACATATTTTAAAAATGTAATAAAAACTCTTTAATCAAAAGCACAAAACCAGCATTCAAAAAATTAAAGGGCCCGTATCATGAAAAACTGACAGTGTACATTGTAAAAGGACCTTCTGCCTGTTTTATACGTGTTAATATGCCTCTCTGTATTTTTGGATAATTTCCAAATACACACTGTGGAAACGTCTTAGGCACCCAAGACACATTTCACGTTTACCCATCTCCAAGCCTCTCCTCCTCGAGGAAGCCCAGTATTATATGTAGTTAAAAAGCAGCTCCTGGTTTGACCAATCACTGCTCAGTAAATTGAGCTCATGATGTAATTGATGATATTAACGAGTCTCTGTGGCGGCTGTGAAGGTGTCGAGGAAAAATATGGACCCGAGAAATTCTTGTTACTGTTTATTGTTTTTCTGTTTATCTGAATTATGAATACGACTTTATTCTAATGTATATTGTGATGAACTCACTGCTGAGGTCAAAAGTTTAAACGTTCGCTTAGACGCCTAAAACTTTCACACAGTGCTGCGTATATATATATATAAAATAAAAAATCAAAAGCACATCTAACAACAATAAATCTGCCAAGACCAGCATTCAACATCGATTAAAGGGCTCATATTATGAAAAATTTGCTTTCCTAACAAAGTTTACAATGTAAAAGTATAAAAACTCGCACATACAGTCCACAGATAACATCCTATTTTTGTATGAATTTTTTTGTGATGTCAAATATATATATACATTTTTTTTACTAAGCAAACCAGACTATCCATCATATCCACTTTTCTGACTTGAGGCTCGACTCCTTAATGTAATGAGCCAGAAAGCCAGTAAGTATAAACCCACATCATTCTGTAACGGATATTCCCACATGGGATCAGGAACACTTCGGAAAACCACTGTCAGTGAACTCAGTTCGTCGCTCCATCTACAAGTGCAGGTTAAAACTCTGCCATGCAAAGCGAAGCCACATATCAACACCACCCAGAAACGCCGCCGGCTTCTCTGGGCCGAGCTCATCTGAGATGGACTGACGCAGAGTGGAAAAGTGTCCTGTGGTCTGACGCGTCCACATTTCACACTGTTTCTGGAAATCATGGACGTCGTGTCCTCCGGGCCAAAGAGGAAAAGGACTGTCCGGATTGTTATCAGTGCAAAGTTCAAAAGCCAGCATCTCTGATGGTGTGGGGGAGGCTGTTAGTGCCCATGGCAGGGGTAACCTGCACATCTGTGAAGGCCTCATTAATGCTGAAAGGTACATACAGGTTTTGGAGCAACATCTGCTGCCATCCAAGCAGCGTCTTTTTCAGGGACGTCCTGCTTATTTCAGCAAGACGACGCCGAGCCACATTCTGCACGTGTTACAACAGCGTGGCTTCGTAGTAAAAGAGTGCGGGTACTAGACTGGCCTGCCTGCAGTCCAGACCGTCTCCCATTGAAAATGTGTGGCGCATTATGAAGCTCAAAATACGACAGCGGAGCCCCCCGGACTGCTGAGCAGCTGAAGCTGTACATCAAGCAGGAATGGGAAAGAATTCCACCTTCAAAACTCCAACAATCAGTGTCCTCAGTTCCCAAACGCTTATTGAGTGTTAAAGGAAAGGTGATGTAACACAGTGGGAAACACACCCCTGTCCCAACTTCTTTGGAATTGGGGTTGGACTTTATATTGTGTCAAACTTTCATGATGAACGGCCCAAAATTGCTTAGAAAAAAGTCCGGTTCCATTGACTTCCATTAAAAGTAGCGTATGTTTTTTCCCTCTCCTGTAAAGTTACTATTTTGGAGATACGAGGTTTTGTTCCGACAGCGAATTCCGTATCGAAGGTCATTTTTCTACGAAGGGCAAACAGTGTTATTCACTTCTAAAAACACGGCCTAGGCACTTCAATGGCCTCAAACTGGAGGTTTCCAGCTGTATTAACCCAGGACGGAGGACCACGCAGCACTAATGCAAATGCTTTAATGGGATAACACTGTAGAAAGCAGAGGAAATGGGCTGTGCTAAATCGGACCAGTGTAAGATAAAAGCGCGCACATCTAGCGCCTGAATAAATCATGATATCACACATTACAGTTCAGGATTCAAAGGCCTGAAAGAGCTCAGATTCATCTCTTTTCCCCGCTGCAGGTTATGTGCCTCAGTTATAAATAGCGCAGGCCTTTCCGGCTCTGAACCGGTGCCTTAATGAACCCTGAAATCTTCACTCGCTCACTCGGCCCAGGACGGAGTTCAGATATAAAAGACTTGGCGCAGCCTCACCTGAACTAGTGCAGCCTGAGGGCTTTGCTGAGCAGGCAGAAGCAGAGTGGGCTGAGTGTGTAGCAGCACATTTAAATCATTAGTCCTGAGAAAAATTAAGGGAAGTGTTTCCTCTTTGCATCAGCCAAGATACTTTGGTGTCCAGACAAAAGTGCAAAATTCAGCCTGTGATATGGCTCTTATTATATGTGTTTATTATGTATATATACAGTATATATGTTTAGAATTATCTTTTTAACTGTCGAACCTTAACATTAAGATGCCCTTATTAGTCCCTCAGCTGGGAAATTTCATCTCCACATTTCACCCATCCATGAAGTGAAACACCACATACACACTAGTGAGCACACACACACACACACACACACACACGCACACGCACCTGGAGCGGTGGGCAGCCCTATCCACGGCGCCTGACGAGCAGTTGGGGGTTAGGTGTCTTGCTCAAGGACACCTCAGTTACATACCGTCAGCTCTGGGGATCAAACCAACGACTTTCCGGTCACAGGGGCAGTTCCCTAACCTCCACTCCATGACTGCCCCAAGCTTTTGCCTGTAAGGGCATACCCGAACTACAGGGGGCGCTGTTCCTACACACTTTGGGCTGCAGTCATGATGTTGGTCTCATTTAAAAGGCATTATGTTTTTTCCCCCACAGTCAGAATTACTGACACAGAGTAACAGAGGCTGATCAGGCATCAGTGAATATTAATAATACATGATAATACAAGAACTGAGGTTTTAAACACTGTGTCCACTCACTGTCCACTCTATTAGACACTCCTACCTCGTTGGTCCACCTTGTAGATGTAAAGTCAGAGACGACAGCTCATCTGCTGCTGCACAGTTTGTGTTGGTCGTCCTCTAGTCCTTCATCAGTGGTCACAGGACGCTGCCCACAGGATGCTGCCCACAGGACGCTGCCCACAGGACGCTGTCGGCTGGATATTTTTGGTTGGTGGACTATTCTCAGTCCAGCAGAGACACTGAGGTGTTTAAAAACTCCAGCAGCACTGCTGTGTCTGATCCACTCACACCAGCACAACACACACTAACACCCCACCACCACGTCAGTGTTACTGCAGTGCTGAGAATGACCCACCACCCAAATAGTACCTGCTCTGTGAGGGTCCATGGGGGTCCTGACCACTGAAGAACAGGGTAACAGAGTATCAGAGAAACAGATGGACTACAGTCTGTAACTGAACCATTAATACTCAAACACTCTGCTTGATTAAAACGTTCTTCAGACTGATGTGCTACAGGTGGTTCTATATAGCATCTTCTGAGAAGGGTTCTACTGTGGTTACAAGGTCAAGCTTGCAACAACAAAAGAGCCTTTTTTGCTATACCGAACCTGGAGAACCATCTGCAGCACATTTTAAACACACTGATTCTATGTAGAACCACTCAAAGAACTATTTGCATGATTTAAGGTTCTTTGCATGGTGAAACAGTTCTTTAAATTGGTTGAGAATGTGCTGTATATGGTTCTATATAGAACCTATTCGAAAAAGAGTTCTATGTAGCACTTAAAAGAATGATATTCAACACAGTCAATCTGACCGTTTTACGATGCAAAGAACCCTTTAATCATGCAAAGGGTTTTAGCTTTGAGTGTTACTGGGTCTAAATAGAATGGTTTTCTTTACTAAAGAACCCTTGAAGAACCATCTTTTTTTAAGGGTGTAGGTTCGCTTGCCTGCTTCACCCTACAGACCCAGCTGAGCCACAGCTCCACCCGTTTACATGCCTACATGGCTCTTTGCATTCTTCAGATGGATGGAGAATGTGCTGCACATGGTTCTATTTAGCACCAAAAAGGTTCTTCTACTGCGACGATGTCAAACTAGTAGCAACAGAAGAACCCTTTTCAGTGTTATATAGAACCATTTTCAAATAGGTTCTTTACAGAACCATATACAACACACTCTCTGTCAATTTAAAGAGCCCTTTCACCATGCAAAGATGGTTCTTCAAGGGTTCTTTAGTAAACAAAATGGTTCTATTTAGAACCATGAACACTCAAAGAACCATTTGCATGCCTAAATTGTTCTGTGCATGGTGAACTGCTTCTTCAGATGGATGGAGAATGTGCTGCATATGGTTCTATTTAGCACCAAAAAGGTTCTTCTTCTGTTACGATGTCAAACTAGTAACAACAGAAGAACCCTTTCCAGTGTTATATAGAACCGTTTTCAAATAGGTTCTTTACAGAACCATATACAACACACTCTCCGTCAATCTTAAGAGCCTTTTCACCATGCAAAGAACCCTTTAATCATGCAAATAGTTCTTTGAGTGTTCATGGTTCTATACAGAACATTTTTTTTTACTAAAGAACCCTTGAAGAACCGTCTTTTTTTTAAAGAGTATAGGCTTCATTGACAGTGAAGGGCAAATCGGGTTAGTTTCTAATAGACCGACTGTTTGGATTTCAAGTCACGAGTGACTGAATCTGATTTGTATGGTCAGACTGTAGTCACATGGTTGCCATAGTAACCACACACGTGTGCATACGCTGACCAGGCAGGGGCAAAGCCTAGCAAACCTTGTGATGACAACTAGCCAACAGAACAGTGGCACTACACCATGAACAGAGTGCGATGTAAGTGCAGGTTGACCTGTTCAGCAGACGGCTCACCAGCTACAGGCTGGACAGTGATATTCAGAGACAGGCTTTGAGTTCAGATCTTTTAATGAAGCGCTGACTGTAAACTAAAACATATAAAGTAGAAAATTCGACCTAAATGACTGTTAAAAGGTCCAAAGACGTAACGCGAATATGCGCCGCTCACTATTTCATCACATGAACCGCTGCGTCTATAACAAAAGAACACATATGAAATCTGATCTGTCTCACTTTCTCTCCACACAGACACAAAACAGATTCTGTTCTGCACTTTCTTCTCAAAATAGGTCGCTTCACAAACCACTGCTAGAACATTCACAGACATTCACTTTTATATTCTGGAGTCATACACCATATTCACTCCCCCATCCAAATCACTGAGTTCAGGTGTTCCAGTCACTTCCATGGCCACAGGTGTATAAAGCCGAGCCCCTCGGCCTGCAGACTGCTTCTACAGACATTAGTGAAAGAATGGGTCGCTCTCAGGAGCTCAGTGAGTTCCAGCGTGGTACCGTGATCGGACGTCACCTGTGCAGCAAGTCCAGTCGTGAAATTTCCTCACTACTAAATATTCCACAGTCCACTGTCAGTGGGATTATAACAAAGTGGAAGCGATTGGGAACGACAGCAACTCAGCCACAAAGTGGTCGGCCACGTAAAATGACAGAGCGGGGTCAGCGGATGCTGAGGGGCATAGTGCGCAGAGGTCACCGACTTTCTGCAGAGTCAATCACTACAGACCTCCAAACTTCATGTGGCCTTCAGATCAGCTCAAGAACAGCGTAGAGAGCTTCATGGAATGGGTTTCCATGGCCGAGCAGCTGCATCCAAGCCTTACATCACCAAGCGCAATGCAAAGTGTGGAATGCAGTGGAGTAAAGCGCCGCCACTGGACTCTAGAGCAGTGGAGACGGGTTCTCTGGAGTGACCAATCACTCTTCTCCGTCTGGAAATCCGATGGACGAGTCTGGGTTTGGCGGTTCCCAGGAGACGGTACTTCTCTTACTGCATTGTGCTGAGTGTAAAGTTTGGTGGAGGGGGGGATCATGGATGAGCCAGTTTGGTGTGGAAGAACTTGACTGGCCTGCACAGAGTCCTGACCTCAACCCCATAGAACACCTTTAGAGACTGTGAGCCAGGCCTTCTCGTCCAACATCAGTGTCTGACCTCACAAATGAGCTTCTGGAAGAACGGTCAGAAATTCCCATAAACACTCCTAACCCTTGTGGAAAGCCTTCCCAGAAGAGTTGAAGCTGTTATAGCTGCAAAGGGTGGGCCGACATCATATTAAACCCTATGGATTAGAATGGGATCTCACTGAGGTTCATACTGTAACACTGACGATTTTGTGCTTTCCTGAGTTTTTTCAAATCATAATACTTTCACTTCTACTCAAGTACACACTTCAAAAGATGGTTCTATATTGAACCATCAACACTCAAAAAACCCTCTGTATGATTAAAGGGTTCTTTACATGGTGAAAGTGTTATTCAGTTTGATGAAGAATGTGCTGTAGCTGGTTCTATATACATATACAGCACCAGAAAGGGTTCTTCCATTGCTACAAGACATCGCAACCTAAGTAGAACCCTTTTAGGTGCTATATAGAGCCCTTTTCAAACAGGTGCTATATGGAACCATCTACAATGCGTTCTCCATCAATCTGAAGCACTCTTTCGTGATGCAAAGAACACGTTAATCATGAAGGGGGTTCTTTGAGTATTAATGGTTCTATACAGAACCATTTTCTTTACTAAAGAACCTTTGAACAACCAAGGAAATTAGAGTGTACATCAGTGAGTAAAGGAATCTGCTCAGTACTCAGTGGCATCTTCATACTTACTTTCTCATTCCTAAGCCTTTCATTTACAAAAAGCTGATTTATGAATATTTGATTCATAAAGAAACATCCACTGAAAGGTTCTTTATGGAACCAAAATGGTCAATTAAAATGAGAAGAACCTTTAAGAGTTTGAAGCGTCTATGCATAGCGTAAAGGTTCTATACACCGTTAAAAATAAGGACTCCAAAATGAAAAAAATACTCTAATTGGTCAGCCTTTCATTAACAAAGAACGGTCAACTTAAAGGTTCCTTAGAGGGTGTAAAAGTGGTTCTGCTACAGCATCGGTCCACAGAACTCTATTCTGGCCGCTTTCCTTAAACCATAAACACACACACTTTTAAGAGATTTTGTACAAGAACCACTTAAGTGTTGCTTGAAGACGGTTCCGTTAAAGAGCCATTCTTTATGAGATTTATGTTCACAGATCTTCGTTGTAATGTAAAGGTTCCACAGCAATTATAGGTTTATCTTAATGCCACATATCCAAGCCAAGAACTTTCAGGAACCCGTAAGAGTGTAAGAGAGTTCAGCTGCTGTGATTAGCTGATCTTTATCAACTCTATCAACAGCTTATAATCTCGCAGCACCATCAGTCACATGTCTGAGATGATTCTGTGATGATTAGACCGGGTTATTCTGTGTCTGAGATGATTCTGTGATGATTAGACCGGGTTATTCTGTGTCTGAGATGATTCTGTGATGATTAGACCGGGTTACTCTGTGTCTGAGATGATTCTGTGATGATTAGACCGGGTTATTCTGTGTCTGAGATGATTCTGTGATGATTAGACCGGGTTACTCTGTGTCTGAGATGATTCTGTGATGATTAGACCGGGTTATTCTGTGTCTGAGACGATT
>NC_051237.1:26780699-26850699 GCF_015220715.1 Pygocentrus nattereri | reverse complement strand
AAAAGGTTCCTCTATTGTGACTGGCTCGACATTGTAACACTAGCAGAACCAATTTTGGTGCTATATAGAAACATATGCAACACATTCTCCGTCAATCTGGAGAACCCCTTCACCATCCCGAAAGAACCATTAAAGCATGAATTTGTTCTATATAGAACTCGGGGATCTAAATATTTACTAGAGAACCCCAAATGACAAATTCTACGCAAATGTTTGGCATAAATACACGTTGCTGATTTCCTAAGTGGGCATGTGGGCACGTCCGCTCCAGAGAACACATTTTATTTGCTGAGTTTGAAATATGGAGAAAAAAATAACACAACAATAACACAAATGTGGCCTCAACAAAGTTTTCAGAACATTTTAAACCGCATTATTTATTTTTCCCCTAAACGTTAAACGAAAGATAAAATCAACGAAATGTAAGTTGACCAGGGGTGCCTAAATTTTTGCACACGACTCTATATATGTGTGTGTCATTGCCATCAGACTTGTGTCTTGTATTTCTATTTTTGTAATTGTTCATTCATTTTTGTTCTTTTCATAATTTGCGTTGTGAGTCGTTAGGATTTCACAATGAATTGATCAATAGAAATTTAAGTAGAAATAGAAAAATAGCCATAAATGTTTTTGTCCTTCTGAAAAGTCACCGTTTCGGAGATATGAGGCGTTCCGACAGCAGCGCTATGTCTATATACTTAAATAGGATGCCTTTATAATCCCACATAAAGAGCTACTTCAAATCTACATCATAACACATAACAGGGGTGGGAATCTCCAGGCACCTCATGATTCCATTCCATTATGATTCAGAGGCCGCGATGCGATTACAAAACGGTCATCGATGCATCTTTATTTCTATACAGGACCTCTTTTTCTTATGCTGTCATGACCTGGTACTTTCTGTGATGATCCATAATGAATTACTTCCAATATCTTTTAATGAATCAAATGGAAGCGATGTGGTCAGTGAACTGGGAGGCTGTCATTCACTGCTTTTGTTGGAGACGCTGCTGCCACTCATCTGTGATAAAATGCTCCGTTACAGAGAAATAAGATCCTGTGATAATGGACGTCCACGCAGCACATCTTGTAGAGAGTCAGGGGTCAGACGGGACGTGTGCAACACAGCGCGAAAGCCCCGAGACTGCAGGTCACTTAGGAGCACAGTCTCTCCTGGCTAGTAGAAAGAAAAGGCAGGGAGAGAGATTCAGCCAAGACGAACATTTGGAGACTTATCCGCGTTTATAAACGGCGCAGGTGGTTCCCTGGAACGTTTAATCTGCAACGAGAGACTGTCAAACACTGAAAAGTTGCGAAGACGAAGTCGCTTCTCTTCCGAATTCTCTCAGTCCACCTTAAATGGTGCCTCAGTCAGATATTTCCGGAAAGGTGGAACGGAAAAATTAGAACCAGAAGCCGGAGAATAAGAAGCGACTTCAGCCTCGTGAAACGGCCGAACGCTGAGAGACATTTTACAATAAGCCGCTCCGTTTCTGAGGAAAGGTTTTCTGGAAGAGACGGAGGAAAGCGGCTTTAGCTGAGCTGAAGCTTAAAGCAGAGCAAAGTGAGTCCGTGTTTTCATTCAGAATTTTTAGCCTATACTAGAACATCAGCACACACTGAGACACACTGGGCATTAAATGTTGTGGCTGCCAAGCTGGTCTGATTATTGTTGAAAGGACCAAACGGCTCTTCTTAACGTTTGGGTTGTGACTCCTGAACAAACCAGGCTTTAACGCAGAGCCGGTCGGATTTCACGCACATCCAGCTGTGTTTCTGTTATGTGCTGCCACTTCCCCACTTCCAAGCTCCTCCTTTTGCGTTCTGTCAACATTACATTATTATTATAAATGAATATTTAGAAAATCGACATTTGTGAATCGATTCAGAATCGTTCATGTCCGCATCGCGATGCGTCTAAGAGTCGATTTTTTTCCCCGCACCTCTAATAACACTGCAGCACAGAACAGCCATAAAAATAATAAACTGGCTGACGGCTGATCACATCTGGAGTAGAAGATACCCGGTTTCAATCACGCACCCCTAGCAGTTACAGGCAGATTCATATTCATACTATCTGGTGCTTACGTAGCTGAGAAATCAGCAAACTGAGCTGTGGACTAAAGAAAACAGAGCTGTTGGTTCTGGGTGTCAATACGGTGTGCAGTAGAGCCAGACTGAGAAAAAGGCTAAAGCACCTGGTCCACACCTTCATCTGTCTTTCATCACCCTCCTTATTTCCATAAAGTATCAATGATCAGAACAACCAACATGAGAGAAATCACCAGCATCAGAATCAGAATCTCTCTCCGTTAAGCAGCTCTGCAGAAAGAGAGCTGAACCAGCTTTAGTGGGTTTCTTCTGTTATTGTGTGTGTGTGTGTGTGTGTGTGTGTGTGTGTGTGTGTGTGTGTGTGTGTGTGTGTGTGTGTGTGTGTGTGTGTGTGTGTGTGTGTATAAATGGCCCATGTTATGTGATGCTGCACACTCAGTCCTTGAGATCTCCAGCAGTGCCGCCCTGCGTGGGAAATGTAAACGCATAACTAAACCAGCATACGTACTAAACTCGGTCAGCGTCAGCAACATATCACAGTATATTCCACTCTCATGTGTCCGGCTGTTCTGTGTTAAACCAGCAGATGGTTCACACACTTTCACCCCAGAGTCTATATAGTCATCATAATCATTGCCATCATGACAGTAATCACAGTAATCACCACTGAAATAATCACCACCATAACCATCATTACCATCATCACCTCTGTAGTCCAGGGTATGTTTTTATAGCCAGTTAAATAAAACCCCAATTCCAATGAAGTTGGGACGTTGTGTAAAACATGAATAAAAACAGAAAACGATGATCTGCAAATCCTTTTCAACCTGTATTCAGTTGAATCCACTACAAAGACGAGATATTTTTTTGTTTTACACAACGTCCCAACTTCACTTGGATTGGGGTTGTATTTTGTGGTGAAAAGGGCAGGATATACTCGCTGACCTCTAATATGCAGCTATCGGATCTCAACACCATCACAATAATCACCATCACCATAATTATCATCACAATCATCATAATAATCACCATCACAGTAATCAGCACCACCACCCCCACATAATCACCTTCATCATAGTCACCATCTCTATCATCATAATCATTACCATCATGACAGAAATCACAATAATCACCATTGGAATAATCACCACTATAACCATCATTACCATCATCACAATAAGTAGAATAATCACAATCTACAGTCATCATAATCATTGCCATCATGACAGTAAACACAATAATCACCATCGAAATAATCATCACCACCATAATGATCATTATCATCATCACAAAAATCACCATAATCACAATAATGGCATACATGTAAATGCAATAATAATCACAATAATCACAATCATCATCACCATCAGTCACCATCATCAGCAGCATCACTATCGCCATTGTCAACACCATCACCATCACCGCCATCATCATCTTTACCCTCTTTATCATCATCACCAGCATCATGATCAACATATCACCATCATTGGTGTCATCATTAGTATCATTACCCACATCACCGCCATCCTCCCCCGCACCATCACTACCATAATTATCATCCTTGCTATCACGATCACCATCATTATCAACTTCATCATCACCATTTCACCACTGCATCATCATCATCATCAGCATCACTATCACAATATCATTTCTACTGCACTGTCATTATCATAACTGTAAGGATCATTATCACCCTTACAATTGTCACCATCTCATCACCTTTAACATCTCCATCATCATCATCATCATCATCAACATCATCTTCCTCCTTCTGCTCCTCCTCAACATTATCCTCACCATGAATTTGACTGGCTTGTATTATCAGTATCGCCATCATCCCCATATCCTCATTACCACTGCAGCATCATATCACTGTCATCATCACCATAACCATATAATCATTACCATTATATCCCCATTAGGATGATCATAGCCATCGTCATCACCTTAACATCATCACCATTACCATATCATCATGTTTACCCATCATTACTATCAGCATCACATCACCTTTACATCCTCCTCCTCCTCTTCATCATGACCATGATCATCATCACCATTACCCCCCACCCCGCCCCTTATCCCCCTGTATTAGAGTGGCACTCATCAGCTCTCGGGCCACTTAAAGACTCCTAATGATTTGCTGGATGGAGGGCGACTGAGTGTGACAGCGCTGCCAGGCCTCTTAAAAACTGGCACTGCTGTGTGATGGGGGGGGTCAGCTGGCACAGTGCCTCAGACTGCCTGTCTCACACACACACACACACACACACACACACACACACACACACACACACACACACACACTGCAGTAGCACTGAAAAGACACTCTAACTAATGCACTGCTGCAGTTTCAGCCTCTCCCACTGTAGCTGCTGGACATGCTTACAGTTCCACACACAAATAAACGTTTAGAGCCTCTCACTGAGCGCCAGCAGAGCGCTGCTGACCTAACGTCTTTCTGTAACTGTCTGTGTGTCCATGAGGCTGGAAAACTGCCCACACACCAAGCTGTTTACACTTTATACAAAACACAAGCACAATATACTTCATCAGCTGGTTTCCCACACATGGATTACGTCTAGATTTATGCTGAATTGCATGGGCAATAGTGATTCACCATTAACTAACAGACCTAACTCGGGTCTGGCGAACTGGCCCTAACTCACCGTGCTGTGCAAAAGTCAGAGACCACCCTTCATTCATTTAAATTCCAGTCAAAACTGCCCTTATGTGGAAAGACAAAGAAAAACAAGCAGGAAAAATAATCATTACAAAGCACTGGACAAGCCCTTTCACAATAAACTGTGTACAGATCAGAGCACACAGCCTGAGCTCTACCAGCAGACACTGCTGTCCCTTATCTAGCACATTACATCTGAAAAAAGATGGTTCTTCAAGGGTTCTTTAGTAAAGACAATGGCTCTATACAGAATAATGGGTAGAATTGCTTTGTGTGCTTAACCCTCTACTGCATGCATTATGAGAGCAATTAAAATATAGAGCCGACAGCACATGACTGAGGTGTCCTTGAGCAAGACACCTAACCCCCAACTGCTCCCCAGGCACCGCGAATTGGGCCGACCACCGCTCCGGGCAAGTGTGCTCACTGCCCCCTAGTGTGTGTGTGTGCTCACTAGAGTGTATGTAGTGTTTCACTTCACAGTTGGGTTAAATGCGGAGGTGAAATTTCGCTGTTATGGCACTAATAAGGGTCTCTTGTTCTTAATATATATATATATATATATATATATATATATATATATATATATATATATATATATATATATATTCAATTCACATTTCTTGTATAAAATCGACCTGATTATTAAATTCAAAATCATTTTTAAATAATAATGTGTACAGGGGTCCTTTTGGGGTATGTTGCCCTGAGGCCGTGTTCCCTGAAGTGGTGAGATCTGGCTCGTGACTGGCTGAACCCATTCCTCTGGCCTACAGGCAACAAACATACTCCTGCAAATTCTCGCAACAAAAAAAATGGTAAGGAAATGTTAAAAAAGAGGATTAAACGTAGTTATTATTAACCCTTTCATTGTCATTAAATATGTATAATGTTAGAGTAAAGTGAGGGAAATGGGCTTGTTGCCTAGAGGCAACATCGGTTGGTTAGTGTAGTGGGTAACACCTCTGCCTTCTACGCTGTAGACTGGGGTTCAATCCCCCACCTGGGCAAGCACCCTACACTACACCAATAAGGGTCCTTGGGCAAGACTCCTAACACCACCTTGGCCTCCCTGTGTAAAATGATCAAACTGTAAGTCGCTCTGGATAAGAGCGTCAGCCAAACGCCATAAATGTAAATGTAAAACATAGTTGATGCTGTTCTAAATAACAAGCTTGCAACAACAGAAGACCTGCTTGGGTCGCTTTTCAAAAAGGTTCTGTATAGAGCCATACCACCCATCCCCCATCAATCTGAAGAACCAGTTCATCATGCAAAGAACCATGTAAGCATGCAAACGATTCCTTGAGTGTTTTTTACGGTTCAATAGAAAACCACTGTCTTTACCCAAGAACCCTTGAAGAGCCATCACTTTAAAGGCAGTAGTTTAATTCTTCATTAAAAGAGGCTGGAGCTGGAGCACATCAGCAGGACCTAACTTCACATGCAGTAAAAGTAAAGTAGGGCCCCCCACGAGTCTAACGTCCCATAAAATACAGCATAATATAATACAACGACATATAAAACATGGACAAATGTCTGTCTTTACAATGATAGCCGTTTTCTGCGTGAGGACCGTGTAGCAGCAGCAGTAGTAGCAGTAGTAAAACTCACCTGTCCACAACTCTGGACCCCTTGGCCTGGGGCCCCAACCCACGGCCCTCAGCGCCGCTGTAGAACCAGGCCCCCGACTTGGTGAGGATTTCTTGTTGTTTTCGGCACAAGTTGCACACCCACATTACCTGCACACAGAGGAGACGGGCGCTCAGTGGACGGCAGAGTTTTAACGAGAAGAAAAGACGCGGGACGAGAAGCAGTGGAGAGTCCGGCTCTGCTGCTGGACGAGAGGTGTGTGTGGGCGACATTCAAATCAGCTTTTCACTCACTCAGATCTGACGTTATTGTCTTCTGTACCGTCGTGCTTTTGTATTTGTGTAAATGGCCTTTGTGTTATTATGTGTGTTATTATTATGTAATTGTACATGTTATGTAATAATGAAAGTATTACATCACGTTATGAACCGTTTCAGCATTTATTCATCAATCTGTCCGCATTTCAGTCCCTCTCTCTGCCTGTTATGGTCTATCTGTCCATCCATATATGCATCCATCCATCTGTCCATCCATTCATCCCTCTATCTATCTATCTTGTCTGTCTCTCTATCCATCCATCCATCTCTTTGTCTATCTATCTATCTATCTATCTATCTATCTATCTATCTATCTTGTCTGTCTCTCTATCCATCCATCCATCTCTTTGTCTATCTATCTATCTATCTATCTATCTATCTATCTATCTATCTATCTATCTATCTATCTATCTATCTATCTATCTATCTATCTATCTATCTATCTACCAGTCTGTGTATACATGGTTGGTTCATGGTTTCTCTGATTGCATCCATCCATCCTGTAGCTGATCGTCCCCTGTTCCACACCCAACTCTCTTCTCCAGTGAACTGGTTCTTCTCTGCATGATAAGCTTCAGTCTGGTCATCTGGGACCCATTTATTTGTGTCCTTTGCTGTCACTCATTTTTCCTGTCTTTTTTGTCCATCCATCCACAGCTTGGACAGATCTTTGTTTGCAGAAGCCCATCATTACAGTGAATTACAGTGAAAGATCTTTTCAAGCTCCTTTATTCTTGTTCTGCCGAGTCTCAGCCTGTCTCATATTTCTTGAGATCCTTTGTTGTTAATAATTGATCCAAGTAAACAAAAGCTGTCCAGCATTTCCACATCTTCACCATCAAAGGTGAAGGCTCTCTTTCCTCATGTCATAACCCTTGTGTTCTTCAGATTCAGCTAAAGTTCTGATGCTGGTGTGGAACCAGGATCTGTGTCGAGGTTCCTGAGATGCTGAGATGCTCTGATATTCTCAATTTCTTTGCATTACTTTACACGGATGACCCAGTCAAAGGAGGTTCTTCAGTCAGTGAAGCACATGTTGACATCCTTCTTGAATTCTTTGGCCTTTTCAGTTATCCTGTGAGGTCTCTCGCAGACACACATCTCACAGGATGTGTGTCTGCCTGCCCATCTGCCCATTCACCCATCCATCGGTCTATCTGTCTGCCCATCTATTCATCTGGCTGTCTATCCATCCATCCGACTCTCCATCCATCCATTCATCCATCTACTCATCCATCCATCCAACTGGCCATCCGTCTATCCATCCATTCCTCTGTCCAAGTATCCATCTAACTCCCCACCTATCCTTTCAACCATTTGTCTAACTCTCCATCCATCCAACTATCCTTGACCCTCTGTCCATCCATCCCTTCATCCATCTACTCATCCATCCATGCATCTATTTATGTGTCCAGTGCATCCATCTAACTGGCCATCTGTCTATCTATCCATCCTTCCATCCATTCATCCATCCATCCAGCCATCCCTCCATCCATCCAAGTATCCATCTAACTCTCCACCCATCCATTTATTCATCTGTATACCTGTTCCATCATCCATACATCCATCCATGTATCCATTTTTCTAACTCTCCATCCATCCATCCATCCATCCATCCATCCATCCATCCATCCATCCATCCATCCATTCATCCATCCATCCCTCCATCCATCCAAGTATCCATCTAACTCTCCACCCATCCATTTATTCATCTGTATACCTGTTCCATCATCCATACATCCATCCATGTATCCATTTTTCTAACTCTCCATCCATCCATCCATCCATCCATCCATCCAAGTATCCATCTAACTCTCCACTGATCCATTTTTTCATCTGTCTATCTGCTCCATCATCTATCTACTCAATCTATGCATCCATCTGTCCATTTATCAACCCAACTCTCCATCCATCCATCCATCCATCTATTTTTTAATAAATATTTTTGTTGAAATGATATTTATCCTATAACCCACAATTGTTTATCTATGGCTGTTATAAGAGTGAATGATTAGAACTTAATGGACAGATTTAAGGCTTAAACACAGCAAGCAGTGCTTACTGAATCAATACGAGTCTGCAGAGCTGGCCTTGTGCTGAACGCGGAGAGGAGGAGGACTGCCTACCTCTGCTGACTCACCAACTGTGTATGTGTGAGTGTGTGTGTGTGTGTGTGTGTGTGTGTGTGTGTGTGTGTGTGTGTGTGTGTCTCATAAAGTTCCTGAACTGCGCCGACAGTTTCTCTGTGAATATCAACACAATCGTTTGATGTGCTAATATCGATAATGGACACAATATAGGATTTATTCAGGCTCTTCAACCTAATTCTGCTTTAACTCCACCTAAACACACAGAGAGAACCAGAAACACGTACACCAGCACTGAGGGACAGTACATACAACCTACTATAGTACATTCATATTCATATCATAACTGATTACTTCCATTTGAGCAACTGGTTCACTCTAATAAGTCAAAATAAGATGCTTCTTCTTAACACGCCCCTATATTTACCAGCACACTCCTGTGTCTCTCGTTTATTCTGTATTTATTGTGTCTGTTGTTCCACTAGTACATGCGCCCTCATGTCCTGGCCTTAACGTATACGCACCAGAGAAATAGTCTAAAAACAAAATGACGATCCATTTCGATTGAACTGGACTGAGCAGTTCCAGAACACCTGGTTATCCTGCGAAGACAAACGATTTCTAATACAGATACGAAAACATTGCTAAAACCGCAGAAACTCATTCATCGTGAATACTTCTCAGACGTTCATCAGGTTTAAGGGATACTGTATACACACTGCAGAACACACATGAAACACATACTTATGATAATAATTATTATATAATATCACATAATTGTGGGAGATTGTATAATTTCATGAACTTTTATGGAAGTGTACTTCCTCAACAGCTGCGCCCATCCATCCATCCATCCATCCATCCATTCATTGACCCATTCATCCATTCAATCATCTACCCATTCATCCTTTTAACCATCCCTCCACTGAACTATCCATCAATCAATCATCTAGATACTGCATCTATTCATGTGTGTGTCTGTCTGTCCATCTGTCCATTCGTCCATCCATCTATTTGTCCACCCATCTATTCACCTGACTGTGTGTCCATCCATCCATCCATCCATCCATATATCTCTAATAATAATAATAATGATGAATAATGATCATCATCATCATGGATAATCATCATCATCATCACCATAATAATAATAATAATAATAATAATAATAATAAAGCACTTTTCAGGAACCCAACAATGCTTACACAGGTTCCACAGTGTCAGAAAGAGCAGATTTTTCAGAGCTAGATCTCATTGATGAGAGTTTTTACGCCCAGCGAGCTGCTAAAGCTCAGGGTCTGGTGTTATAGGGGCGTGTGAGCACCAGCGCTCTTAGGCCCAGTCCCATTTCTTTGTTTCACCCCTACCCCTTGATTTTGAATGTCTCCTTGCCCCTTGTTACATCCATCTATCCAATCATCCATCCATCCATCCATCCATCCATCCATCCATCCATCCATCCATCCATCCATCCACCTGTCCACCTGTCCACCCATCCATCCAATCATCCATCCATGTATCTGTCCTTCCATCTGTTCATCTGGCTGTGTGTCCATTCACCCATCCATCCATCCACCTGTCCATCCATCCATTCAATCATCCATCCATCCATCCATCCATCCATCTGTCCATCCATCCATCCATCCACCCATCCATCCATCTGGTTGTTTGTCCATCCATCCATCCATCCATCTGCCCATCCACCTATCCATCCATCCATCCATCCATCCATCCAATCATCCATCCATCCATCCATGCATCTGTCCATCCATCTATTCATCTAGCTGTGTGTCCATCCATCCATCCTTCTACCCATCCATCCATTCACCCATCCATCCATCTGGTAGTTTGTCCATCCATCCATCCATCTGCCCATCCACCCATCCATCCATCCATCCATCCATCCATCCACCTGTTCATCCATCCATCCATTCATCCATCCATCCATCCATCCATGCATCTGTCCATCCATCTATTCATCTAGCTGTGTGTCCATCCATCCATCCTTCTATCCATCCATCCATCCATCCATCCATTCAATCATCCATCCATCGATCCATGCATCTGTCCATCCGTCTATTCATCTAGCTGTGTGTCCATCCATCTATCCATCCATCCATCCATGCCTCCATCCATCCATCCATCAGTGATATACGGTGTGCATGGCATGGTGAAATGTCGTATAATGTACAGAAGTCTGTTACAGCAACAAGTTACAGGCACCCACATCGTTGCCCATTAAAGGGAGTCATTTCCTACCCATGATGCAGGCGTGAGTCATTTTGACGCTCGCTGTTAGGACAGGAGGGAAACGGTAGACGGTTACAGCCTGGGCCGGAGCTCTCAGCGCCGCGGTCAGCCCCCACCGGTTCACATCAGCGCAGCCCGCCTGGCTCTGCCGTTCTGATTATCAGTCAGTCGTTACTGCTTGAAACCCAGAGTGGATCCGTTTTCAGCACTGCGGGCGGCTCCAGCTGTGTCCAGCGATGTGTGTTGGTCTGTTACTTGTACCCAGAGCAAACGGTGGAATCCAAACTTATACAAGACGTGTAACTGAGAAGCCTGTTGCAGCTCAATATGGTTACATACATAAAGGAAAAGAGCTAAAAACCAAGCTGTGAACGAAGCGACTGCTGGCAGGAAATCTACTTCACGGCTTCAGCAGATGGAAGGCACGGTGTTATTAATCCTGTCGGATCGGAACTGGAGCTCTGAATAAAGTGTAATCCAAATGAAGCAGAAGTATGAGGTCAGTCTGGCGGTCTTCATCACCAAAACAACACCGACGAAGAGTCCAGGTCCAGGAGCCGAGCGGTTCACTGAGTGAGTAGTGCCGTCTGCAGCGCTGCTGCTTATGTCTGTCTACATTATTTATTGATCCTGTTGGGTATCAGGCGGCTAAGCATGACTTCAGCTCATCGCCGCTGTTCGTCATCCGCTAAACTGTGACTGAGAGCGCCAGCTGATTGGCTGCTGGCTCCGACACTGACAACTGAGAGCTGGACGATGTTCTCCAGTAAGGCTGGATGGATTAACCCTTAAAGCACCCTTGCATGTCCACATTCTGAGGCTTATTATTCAGACACTCCACTGAAAGCAATGCGAGGCGTTTGAGTTATCTTGAGCTGTCACCATCAATCATATGAACCCAGTAATCTGATCAGTTATTAACATATTCCTTCACACTTTGCTTTATACTGGACTCAACAATCAGTTAGTTAAGATCAACCACTTTATATGTACGGCCAAAGGCCCAAGTCTGAATGCTGAGGTCAAATGACACATTTTTACAGTCTATTTTATTAATAATGCACATTCTTTACAGAGAAAAAACTTAAACGTGCCATTTTTCTGCACATTTTAATGGACCATTGTTTATTTGCTGTATTTTAACATGCTGGAAAAAAATCAAAAACAACATATAATGCGTGCCAAAACTTTTGCACGGGACAATTTAGGTTTACGTTTCTCTTTATATGTTAACTTCAGTGAATAATCAGTAATTGTGCATTAAAATGTGCCGGAATGTGCTCTCTGAAGAGGACGTGTTAACTTATTCACACCTAGAAAATCAACAGACACATGGAATTTCGTGCAAATTCATCACAAATGATTAATTAAAAAAAAAAAAAAACAGAATAATCATGAATTAATTTGAGTAACGAACGAAAAGCAAACAGTCCCCAGATATCAATACTCAGCTGACATCATGCTAATCAGTGCCAGCTGGCTTCCATTCACTGTACGCGACATTAGAGTGAGTGAGGAGTGGGAGTCTGGCCTCGTGACCGGAAGGTCGCCGGTTCGATCCCCAGAGCCGAGGTATCCTTGAGCAAGACACCTAACCCCCAACTGCTCCCCGCACTGCGGATTGGGCTGCCCACCGCTCTGGGCAAGTGTGCTCACTGCCCCCTAGTGTGTGTGTTCACTAGAGTGTTTGTGGTGTTTCACTTCACGGAAATTTCCCCGTTGTGGGACTAATAAGGGTCTCTTAATCTTAAACTTGTGTACACAGTAACTGAACACACCAGTCACACCATCTGTGTTGATTGTTTTGCAGAACTTCTGTTTCACATTTTCGATTCTTCATCAATTTAATTCGGATCAAAGTTGCTTTCCTTGAGCATTTCTTCCAATACAGATTGGTTCAGATTGCTGACACACGTTTACACAGCAGGTAAAAGTGGAGCAAATCTGATTGTTTGGCTGCGTTTTAAATGCGATTTGTATGTGACATCAGTCTGAACAGAACAGCTCCTAAACCGGTCGCACGTGCGAAAGAATAATGCTTGACGTGGCTCGTCCAGAGGTAAACAATCACAACTGCCAACGAACGCCTGTCGCTTTCAGTTTCGTCTTCGTCAGTGTCGCAGGAGTGATTATGAAGTTCCGGTGGTTGACAGCTGGACTCATTTCTCTGTATAAAGGGCGTTTGCGACAAGTCTGTTCTAATGTTTTGATACAAAAACATCAGCCTAAATGTTTATGAGTCTCAGCAGCACGAAATTATGACGAACGTCGAGTTGGACTGACACAAAACTCGCATGAATTCTGATCCGGCTGTCCAGACTGAGGCTCTGTTCACATTTCCAGGCTGAAGTGGCCTGAATCCGATTTCCTGCCCTGATGTGGCTCAGATCTGGTGTTTTCAGGGCGGTGTGGACACACATCTGATCTTTTCTAATGCGACCTGAGCCGCTTTCATATGTGGTCCTAGATTGGATACGAATCCAATTTGTGGCCATGTGACCTTAATGTGACACTCGGATCGGAATTCATGCACTTTTTTTCCACTGAACCATCATTCAGTGTTACCATGGCAGCAGCGCCGAACAGACGTTAAAGCCTGTAAACGGTGGAAAAGCAGCCCATCTCACCTTTTTCTCCTCCGTGTGGCTCTAATAATGAAGCTGAGAGCTGATCAGAGTTAATGATCTTCTCAGTGAAGCTCGTTCTGCTCGTTAGTTTGTGCTGATGATGCAGTGATTCAGTCACGTGACGTCACTGAGTAGGAGGAGCTCATGAGGGTCAGTTCAGGAGCTGGTTCATCACATTAATGACCGGTTTGAGTCACTGACCTAAACGAGTGTGAACCATCGAGTCAGAGAGACCGGATTTGAGCAATGAGGCTTATAATGTGAGTTGCAATCCCGCAGATCGGATACGGATGGGATTTCAGTACCACATATGAAAGCGTCTCAAATCGGAACTGAAAATGTCAGATTCAGTGTGTTGATCTGTTCACACTGACGCTCAGACTCACATCTGCATCACATATGGAGAAAAAGATGGGATTCGGCCTCTTTCACCTGCTGTGTGAACGAAGCCTTAGAGAGGCTTGATGTGAAATGCTGAGGTCCAGAGAAAGGTACCAAGTTAGACTTCTTCCCAGTGTTGGTGATGGGAACCAGATGTCTGAAGTGTTTTAATGCTTTTACAAACTTTCTCTCTAAGGGTTATTGCATGAAATAGTTATGAACATGCTGCCTGATGTGAATTCATTGTTTTCTGCTACTTTTGAGGTTTTGGCCTAAAATGCATTTTTTCCCAAGGGAGTGGTACATGCAGGGGGGTTAAGTGGCTGGTATAGTGTAGTGGGTAACACCTCTGCCTTCCACACTGCAGGCTGGGGTTTAATCCCCACTTTGGCAAAAACACCCTTCACTATACCAATTAGAGTCCTTGGGCAAGACTCCTAACACTGCCTTCGCCTGCCTGTGTAAAATGATCAAACTGTAAGTTGCTCTAGATAAGAGCGTCAGCCAAATGCCGTAAATGTTTAAGGTAAAATAGTCCATGAAGAATTTGTTTTTCAGTGTTTTTTTTTTTTTACAATATTATCATGATCTAAATTCAAAACAAAACTGGGCTGAACGATTTGGGGAAAACATCTAGTTGCGTTTCTTCTGACCTGCAATGCAACTTAAATGACAATGTAACACTGGACGTAGCAGAAGCTCCTTAGCATTCGGTGCATTCGGTGAAATTTAAAACTTTGTGTCAAGGCAAGCTTGAATAATGTGGGATGCAACTGAAATGTCAGCGCTTGAACACTGCAGTCTTTCAAACTGTGATTCTGATATAAGAACGACTTGTTCAACTGACCAAAAAGGAAAGATTAAAAGCTCAGTGCAGGTCTATGAAAGGCATCATCTGCTCTCATCCATTCAGACAGCTCAAATATGCACCTGTGTGTGTGTGTGTGTGTGTGTGTGAGTGCATGGTAAAGGGCAGCGGCTCCATGACGTCATCAAGGCTGGACTGTAAAAGAATCTGGTCACCCGGTACTTGCGGGGGCAACCCGATCTGACCCTCAGAGCCGTCCACATGACACTAAACACACCCAGCCGGTGTCACTATCGCTCACACACACACACTCACTGACCAGCGCACAGAGGGAGGGTGGGGTGGGGTGTGGGGGTGTGTTGGGCGCTTCACACAAGGCTGGAATTTACTTTTATCCCAAATTCACACCAAGAGCCCAAAATAATGACACATTAAGAGTCCTGCATATCATGGGACGATGAAAATCAATGGCTTTCCCCACATCCCACACAAATAATGCTAAGATTTAACCCTTGTGTTCTGTGGGCCTCATTTTCAATATGTGTGTGTGTGTGTGTGTGTGTGTGTGTGTGTGAGAGAGGGTGAACAACATGAACAGGCTGCTGACTGGCTACAGCTGCTAAAGGAGAACCCTACGCTGGACCCTTGTCATATTTTAAACATCTGGTATTTTTAAATAAACTGGCTGTATTGATTTTATTGTATTGATCAATGTGGTGGGTCCACCAAACCACCACGTAACACACACATCAACACCACACACGAGTGTCCAATCACATCCGCAAGGGGTCGCTGTGGCGGCAGGTATCCATTCGATCAGCTGGAGGTCACTTGATCAGTTGTTTAAAGGCTGATTTATAAAGTAGAATCAGGTTTGGAATGAAAACCTGTGGCCAGACTGACCCTTTCCAGATAATATGGGACACTCTTGATATAAAGGAACATAAGGAGGGAAGAAAATTTTATTTTGCAGTCGTAACTTTCTGAGTTATCATTTTAAATATGCCTAAAAATGTTTATTAAAACTGATGAGGAAAATCTGCACTTGAAACTGATCACACAGCACAAACATAGCCGTTTTATTTACTGTCCAAAACCGCCAGCGTGTCTTCTGAGTTTAGCAGTCAAAAGCCAAAACTTTCTCTCAAATCTATCATAAAACACTCCGATATTGTCCTAGATTTGTTCTTAAACGTGTTCTTGAGAAAGGTCCTAAGGTCCTGCGTCCTAAGGTCCTGCGTCGGGTTCATGACGTGCTCTTAAAGCGCAGAACCGTTCTCAGCGTTGTGCTCTTGGGTGTGTGTGGATTCTGTTCTTCCCTAAGAACGAATCCCAGATAAGAGAAAACTGCTGAACGGCAGGATCTTCGTCGAAACTGCGTCAGTGCGTTTGAAGAAGAAATTTCCTCTTAAAAGAAGAAAGGTTGGGGAACGAGGTCCGACGTGTCAGACACCAGGCAGTGTAACCATCTCATGCTGGAACTTTCTCTGAGGAGCTTTTAGAGGGGGACGTCTGGTTCCCATCACCACCACTGTGAACGGGTCTGACTCTTAAGTTTCTCTAGAACGGAGCGTTTCACACCGAACCGCTCTGAACGGCTCGGTTTACGTCTTAACTATTACGTTTAATTATGCGGTTGTGATGTAAAGGCTACAGTTAAAGTTATGGCTCAAATGCACAAGAAGAAAGCAGTGATGAAGACCGTCAGAGCTGAGCTGCAGCTTAACTATTATTCCCATACTCATCACCCAGCATTGATACAATTACCTTTAAAATACACCCAGAACTTGAAGTTCTCATGAAATCATGCTGTAGTTATTTTTTGACTCGTAGTTCATTGAAACAGGTGGAGAAACTGAGTGGAAAGTGCAGATCCTAAACTTTCAATCCACATCACATTAGTTTGCGTACGTATTTTATTATGATCTGAATTTGATGGAAAGATATTTGTCTTCTTTTTGCGGGAAAGAAAAAAAGAAGTGCAGACTAGAATCTATCACTGCAGAGTGTAAACGTAAATCACTGCTGAATTAAATGTGAACAGCAAAACAACAACAACAACAACAACAACAACAACAGCTCCAGACTTTTAAGGGGAAAAGTTAATGAGTCATGTAAAGAGGTGTCGTATAAAACACGACGTCAGTCACCGTCCAAACACTTCTGCCCTGTGTGGTATATGTGCTGTAGGGTAACCGTAGCCTGCTCAGCCCATCCTCTCCTGAGTCCCTGCTAAACACAATGCATTATGCACACGCTGCAATATTCAGGAGCTGTGAATAGCAGATTAGTCGCTGATTAACAATTGACCAACAGTAATGCTATTTTCCACATCGGCTGGGAAGAGGACACGGCCCAGAGAGCGAATTAGCATCACTCTGAAATCTGTGCCGCTGGAGTCGCTGCTGAAGTGAGCAAACAGACGAGAGTCACCAACATTCATCTGTACGTCAGCTGAACCGTAACAACACCAGAGAAACTAGCAGACCAGCATCATAACCATCTACAGCTACAGACTGCAGTCCAGCTGTTTCTCTGATACTCTGTTACCCTGTTCTTCAGTGGTCAGGACCCCCATGGACCCTCACAGAGCAGGTACTGTTTGGGTGGTGGGTCATTCTCAGCACTGCTGGAGTTTTTAAACACTGTGTCCACTCACTGTCCGCTCTATTAGACACTCCTGCCGTGTAGGTCCACCTTGTAGATGTAAAGTCAGAGACGACAGCTCATCTGCTGCTGCACAGTTTGTGTTGGTCATCCTCTGGTCCTTCATCACTGGTCACAGGACGCCGCCCACAGGACGCCGCCCACAGGACGCTGCCCACAGGACGCTGTCGGCTGGATATTATTGGTTCTCAGTCCAGCAGAGACACTGAGGTGTTTACAAACTCCAGCAGCACTGCTGTGTCTGATCCACTCGCACCAGCGCAACACACACTAACACACCACCACCACATCAGTGTTACTGCAGTGCTGAGAATGACCCACCACCCAAACAGTACCTGCTCTGTGAGGGTCTGTGGGGGTCCTGACCACTGAAGAACAGGGTAACAGAGTATCAGAGAAACAGATGGACTACAGTCTGTAACTGTAGAACTACAGAGTGCAGCTATACGGTAAGTGGAGCTGATAAAGTGGACAGTGAGCGTAGAAACAAGGAGGTGGTCAGAACGTTACGCCTGACCGGTGTATGTTAGATCATAAAATTATGGCAGGGAATGTTTGTGAAAGAAAAGAAGGAAAGAATAAAGGAAAGTGCACAAAAGAGTCAGACAGAGACAGAGAGAGAGAGAGAGAGAGAGAGAGACAGAGAGAGAGAGAGAGAGAGAGAGAGAGAGAGAGACGAATACAAGCGAGTTCTGTTGTGACCTATACAGACATGTGCTGCCCCCTAGTGGACTCCTTCCTATATGACTTGTACTTTTTTCCAACTAATACTATAGAATTAAGATTAGGTCTGAACAAATAACATTTTATATCTGACTTTATATCTGAAAGAATGCAATTTTCAGTTCACAGCACCCACAATTTTAATTGTTTTCCACATCAAGTTTAAACTGGGGAGATTTAATCTAAAACACAGAGCTTGTGAATTGACAGTCTCACTACATGTAGCCTGTAAGCCTCAAGTGCTGGTCTAATTTAGTAAACAGCAAACCTGCAGCTTAAACCACAACGGCAGCACTTTTGAGAATAAACATACCCTGTGTTTCCACTCACTGGCCACTTTATTAGAAACGCCTACCCTGTGTTTCCACTCACTGGCCACTTTATTAGAAACGCCTGCCTGGTGTTTCCACTCACTGACCACTTTATTAGAAACACCCGCCTGGTGTTTCCACTCACTGGCCACTTTATTAGAAACGCCTGCCTGGTGTTTCCACTCACTGACCACTTTATTAGAAACACCCGCCTGGTGTTTCCACTCACTGGCCACTTTATTAGAAACGCCTGCCTGGTGTTTCCACTCACTGGCCACTTTATTAGAAACGCCTGCCTGGTGTTTCCACTCACTGGCCACTTTATTAGAAACACCTGCCTTGTTTTTCCACTCACTGGCCACTTTATTAGAAACGCCTGCCTGGTGTTTCCACTCACTGGCCACTTTATTAGAAACGCCTACCCTGTGTTTCCACTCACTGGCCACTTTATTAGAAACGCCTGCCTGGTGTTTCCACTCACTGGCCACTTTATTAGAAACGCCTACCCTGTGTTTCCACTCACTGGCCACTTTATTAGAAACGCCTGCCTTGTGTTTCCACTCACTGGCCACTTTATTAGAAACACCCGCCTGGTGTTTCCACTCACTGGCCACTTTATTAGAAACGCCTGCCTGGTGTTTCCACTCACTGGCCACTTTATTAGAAACGCCTGCCTGGTGTTTCCACTCACTGGCCACTTTATTAGAAACACCTGCCTTGTTTTTCCACTCACTGGCCACTTTATTAGAAACGCCTGCCTTGTGTTTCCACTCACTGGCCACTTTATTAGAAACACCCGCCTGGTGTTTCCACTCACTGGCCACTTTATTAGAAACGCCTGCCTTGTGTTTCCACTCACTGGCCACTTTATTAGAAACGCCTGCCTGGTGTTTCCACTCACTGGCCACTTTATTAGAAACGCCTGCCTGGTGTTTCCACTCACTGGCCACTTTATTAGAAACGCCTGCCTTGTGTTTCCACTCACTGGCCACTTTATTAGAAACACCTGCCTTGTTTTTCCACTCACTGGCCACTTTATTAGAAACGCCTGCCTGGTGTTTCCACTCACTGGCCACTTTATTAGAAACGCCTGCCTGGTGTTTCCACTCACTGGCCACTTTATTAGAAACACCTGCCTTGTGTTTCCACTCACTGGCCACTTTATTAGAAACACCTGCCTTGTGTTTCCACTCACTGGCCACTTTATTAGAAACACCCGCCTGGTGTTTCCACTCACTGGCCACTTTATTAGAAACGCCTGCCTTGTGTTTCCACTCACTGGCCACTTTATTAGAAACGCCTGCCTTGTGTTTCCACTCACTGGCCACTGTATTAGAAACGCCTGCCTGGTGTTTCCACTCACTGGCCACTTTATTAGAAACGCCTGCTTTGTGTTTCCACTCACTGGCCACTTTATTAGAAACGCCTGCCTGGTGTTTCCACTCACTGGCCACTTTATTAGAAACGCCTACCCTGTGTTTCCACTCACTGGCCACTTTATTAGAAACGCCTATCTTGTGTTTCCACTCACTGGCCACTTTATTAGAAACGCCTGCCTGGTGTTTCCACTCACTGGCCACTTTATTAGAAACGCCTGCCTTGTGTTTCCACAGACTGGCCACTTTATTAGAAACACCCACCCTGCTCTTCCACTCACTGGCCACTTTATTAGAAACACCTACCTTGTGTTTCCACAGACTGGCCACTTTATTAGAAACACCCACCCTGCTCTTCCACTCACTGGCCACTTTATTAGAAACACCCACCCTGCACCCTGCACAATTCTAAAATTGAAATTTTAAAGTGATGATGAGGGGGTGCAAAGTCACAGAGCAGGTCTAGCTACACTATCAGACGCAGTCTGCATACCTTGTTGGATCTCAGAGAGACACGTCCTCCGCACCGCGCACAGAACTTGGTTTGGCAATAAGAACACACATGGCCGCAGCCGTCGGCAAACTTGGTTTTGTGGCAGATTCCGCAGGTGGGGGAGTCGCCCTTCTGCTCCTGAGCCTTCTGAGCCTCATCCCCGATCTTCTTCACCTGGTCCTTATACATCTCAAACTGCTGGTGCAGCTTCCTGCACAGAGGGAAGAGCCAGAATCACAAACTGTTCTCTCAGTGCTCTTTGCACGTTCTAGCTCAGGCCAAATAAACATGAGCGCAAAGACAGGTATGTAGAGCATATCTAGACAGAAGTTCAGATACAAGAATAAACGTAAGAACTAAGACTAAACCGGACATAATAATACAGCAGATAAACAGAATAATCAGTCCGGATTAAGAATGACTGACATACTTTAACAACCGGCCATAAGACAGACTGTTATCACCTTCAGCTCGTGCTGTGGATCACATGCTACCTATTGTATAAGAGTTAATTAATAGCAAACAATGTTTGTGGTGGTTCACGAGTGATGGGAAGAGGGATGGTGAGATCGGCCGCAGGCTGGGACAGGCGGCAGCAGTAATGCGGTCACTGTACCGGACTGTAGTGGTGAAGAGGAGCTGAGCCATAAGTCGAAGCTCTCTGTTTACCGGTCAGTCTACATCCTGACCCTCACCTGTGGTCATGAGCTGTGGGTGATGACCGAAAGAACGAGATCGCGAATACAAGCGACGGAAATGAGCCTCTTCACAGGGTGGTGCTACACTCTATTTGATGGGCTGAGGAGCTCGGTCATCCTGGAGGAGCTCGGAGTAGAGCCGCTACTCCTCCACAAGGAGAGGAGCCAGCTGAGGTGGTTTGGGCATCTGACCAGGAGGCCCCCCTTGGGTTTACCAGGCACTACTTACTGGGACGAGACCCCGGGGTCGTCCTAGGACCTGCTGGAGGGATGATATTTCCAAGTTGGCCTTGGAGTGGCTAGGAAATTGTGGGGGGACACGGTGGTCTGAGAATTCTGCTCTCCCAGCTGATACCACGAGTCTATCTGGCCTAAGCAGTTAATGATGATGATGATGATGATGATGATGATGATGAGGTGCTTTTTGGATCAAAAGGAAGCCAATGAAGGTGCTCTACAGTACCAAACCATATAGGGAACAAAGGAACAAAGAAAGGCACTTATTTGTTGAAGAAGTTAAAAAGTCCGTCTGTCACCTGAATGACCATCACCATGCGGGTCACTCATTGTTGTTGAGTTCCTATGTAGTAAGAAAAACAATTATTTACAGTTTGGGCAAAAGAGAGCCTCGTTTGTCTTCTCTTTGTTTGTGTTTTTAATATTGTCAGTTTCTTCTGCCGAAGAAAGTAGTTGTAGTACAGTGACCATTGCTGTTGCTTAGCAACCAGTAGAATGATGCAGGTATGGTCAGATTTAATGACACAGGTAGAAGCTTCTCAGTCATTTAGATCAAGTGGTCAGAACTGCGGTTCATGAATTATAAAGGGCCCATATCCTGCATTTTTATATTTATCTTTTTTCCTGGAGGTCCACTTACAGTGTTTGTTTGGCTTTTTTTTTTCAAAAACATTTTTTTTATATCAAAAACAGATATAATTCATTTTTGTGTGACCATTTTCCAACCTCTCCTCATCCCTTAGAATTAAACAGGCTGACTGTTTCTGTGCCTTCAAGACTGTTGAATGCAAATGAGCTCTGTTCTGATTGGCTGTGCCTCATTCAAAAAGCAGTCCAGCTGAAAAACGTATAACTTTGTAACTGCTTATAACCAGTGGTGGACAGTATCTGAGTAACTGAGTAACTGAGTAAATGTAATTAGTTTCTGTACTTTAGTATTTTTGGTGTATCTGTACTGAAGTTTCTCCATTCTGGGCGACTTTTTCCTTTCACTCCACTACATTTCAGAGTCTAATATCCGACTTTTTCCTCCTACATTTTGAGAAATCTGTGGTTCCTTTTGGTTTCTGTGTGTATAAAAACGTAACATGTCAAAACGAAAGAAGCGCAAAGCCAGAGCACCAATCAGGGCCCAGCGGTCACTTTGTTTAGAGCTGGTTTTGACCTGTTGGTCAGACCGACCCAGTGCAGCACGCGGTTCAACGTCAGCGCAGCAGCGTAAAACTTTGGGAGAGTCTGTTCAACATAAATGATGAACTAACCTAACTTTGTGTAAATAGAGCTCAATATAGAAATATGTCCACATATGCAGTCGAGACTGACGCGGCTTTTTTCTGAATTTCTACAAACACCATTTCATTTTATAGTAAATGAGTTTGGGCTGGTTTATGTTTATGAACAGACGCCTACAGATCAACATAGTAAAGGAGCTCATCTGTGATCCTGAGTTTAAAGCCAGTTTTTATTCAACTTAAACTTGGAACTAAGTTGTAAATAAATCTGAAACTGAAACTTTGCTTGTGTGTAAAAAGTGATTTCAGAGCCACTCGGTTCTCCCTGATGGAAACTGTTTACCTTCAGTGTTTTGTGCTTCTGATCATTTTAATAGACGTCAGCGTCACTAATTAATGACGTTCTATTAAAAGACTGGTTTACCAAGAGAGACGCTGGAGGACTTTCACCTGAAATGAGTTCATGAAGCCAGTCTGGTTATAAAAATGATAACAGGACATCAGAGCCAGAATTACTCTTTTAGTACTTTTACTTTATACTTAAGTACATTTGAAGGGAAATACTTTAGTACTTTTACTCAAGTGGAGGTCTAAAGGGAGGAACTTCTACTTTTACTGGAGGAATATTTTACCTTGGGGGTCTCGACTTTAACTCAGGTACATGGTTTGAGTACTTCGTCCACCACTGACTATAATGTCAGTGTTAGTGGGCGGGGCTAAAATGCTGTAGCTTGAATAGCCACATATTACTAATTAGTTGTTTTCCGTGACATCACAAGCTCATGGAAGTGAAAACAGGCTGTCTTTGCAGCTTAGTCTCCATCTATGGACTGTGTGCAGAAGAGAGTGAACAGTATGTTATGAAAACAATGTTTACAAACTACATCAAACTCTTTTATTTCAAAAGAGCACAAGGAACTCTGTTTTTCCAAGATATAAGTCCTTTAGGCTAAAGCTAGACTCTTAAAAAAGATGGTTCTTCAAGGGTTCTTTAATAAAGAAAATGGTTCTTTGCACCATGAAGGGGTTATTCAGACTAAGGGAGAATGTGCTGTATGAAATTCTATATAGAACCTTTTTGAAAATGGATTCATAAAGCACCAAAGGGGTTCTGCTATTGCTATGAAGTCAAGCTTGTCACAACAGAAGAAACCTATTTAGAACCTATATAGGTTTCTATATAGGTGCTATATAGAATCCTTTTCAAAAAGGTTCTGCATAGGATCATCTACGTCACATTCTGCGATCTGGAACAGGGCCGTATATGAAAGTGATGAGATCTCACACTTTTCTAATGGAGATGTTATTCAGCTGAGATGAGTCAGACGCTGAAGAGTTAAGCCACGTGTTTCATTTCTCAGGAGCCGAATTTCAGAAACAGACTTCAGTCTCACTCCGATATCAAGCTGGACTTAACTGAGTCTAGGAGAAGAACCTGAGATAAAGATTTAGGATATTTCTTTCAGACCCTGCACATATTCACATATTCATCTCTTTTAGCTCTTTTTAAAGCCAAGCTCATCACATTGTCTGAACTTCAATCGAGTGTGTTTACATGCACTTAACAATCCGATAACTCCAGAAAATCAGATTTGGTCAGAAACCCAATCAACGTGTTTACATGCACTTGAGTAATCAGACAACGGGGAAACTCCAGGTCTACAGGAGTCAGACAGTAATCAGACAACGGGGAAACTCCAGGTCTACAGGAGTCAGACAGTAATCAGATAATGGGGAAACTCCAGGTCTACAGGAGTCAGACAGTAATCAGATAATGGGGAAACTCCAGGTCTACATGAGTCAGACAGTAATCAGATAATGGGGAAACTCCAGGTCTACAGGAGTCAGACAGTAATCAGATAATGGGGAAACTCCAGGTCTACAGGAGTCAGACAGTAATCAGATAATGGGGAAACTCCAGGTCTACAGGAGTCAGACAGTAATCAGATAACGGAGAAACTCCAGGTCTACATGAGTCAGACAGTAATCAGATAACGGGGAAACTCCAGGTCTACATGAGTCAGACAGTAATCAGATAACGGGGAAACTCCAGGTCTACATGAGTCAGACAGTAATCAGATAACGGGGAAACTCCAGGTCTACATGAGTCAGACAGTAATCAGATAACGGGGAAACTCCAGGTCTACATGAGTCAGACAGTAATCAGATAATGGGGAAACTCCAGGTCTACATGAGTCAGACAGTAATCGGATAATGGGGAAACTCCAGGTCTACATGAGTCAGACAGTAATCGGATAATGGGGAAACTCCAGGTCTACAGGAGTCAGACAGTAATCGGATAATGGGGAAACTCCAGGTCTACATGAGTCAGACAGTAATCAGATAATGGGGAAACTCCAGGTCTACAGGAGTCAGACAGTAATCAGATAATGGGGAAACTCCAGGTCTACATGAGTCAGACAGTAATCAGATAATGGGGAAACTCCAGGTCTACATGAGTCAGACAGTAATCAGATAATGGGGAAACTCCAGGTCTACATGAGTCAGACAGTAATCAGATAATGGGGAAACTCCAGGTCTACATGAGTCAGACAGTAATCGGATAATGGGGAAACTCCAGGTCTACATGAGTCAGACAGTAATCGGATAATGGGGAAACTCCAGGTCTACATGAGTCAGACAGTAATCGGATAATGGGGAAACTCCAGGTCTACAGGAGTCAGACAGTAATCGGATAATGGGGAAACTCCAGGTCTACATGAGTCAGACAGTAATCAGATAATGGGGAAACTCCAGGTCTACAGGAGTCAGACAGTAATCAGATAATGGGGAAACTCCAGGTCTACATGAGTCAGACAGTAATCAGATAATGGGGAAACTCCAGGTCTATAGGAGTCAGACAGTAATCAGATAACGGGGAAACTCCAGGTCTACAGGAGTCAGACAGTAATCAGACAACAGGGAAACTCCAGGTCTACAGGAGTCAGACAGTAATCAGATAACGGAGAAACTCCAGGTCTACATGAATCAGACAGTAATCAGATAACTGAGAAACTCCAGGTCTACATGAATCAGACAGTAATCAGATAACGGGGAAACTCCAGGTCTACAGGAGTCAGACAGTAATCAGATAATGGGGAAACTCCAGGTCTACAGGAGTCAGACAGTAATCAGATAATGGGGAAACTCCAGGTCTACAGGAGTCAGACAGTAATCAGACAACAGGGAAACTCCAGGTCTACAGGAGTCAGACAGTAATCAGATAATGGGGAAACTCCAGGTCTACATGAGTCAGACAGTAATCAGATAATGGGGAAACTCCAGGTCTACATGAGTCAGACAGTAATCAGATAATGGGGAAACTCCAGGTCTACAGGAGTCAGACAGTAATCAGATAAAGGGGAAACTCCAGGTCTACATGAGTCAGACAGTAATCAGATAATGGGGAAACTCCAGGTCTATAGGAGTCAGACAGTAATCAGATAATGGGGAAACTCCAGGTCTACATGAGTCAGACAGTAATCAGATAATGGGGAAACTCCAGGTCTACAGGAGTCAGACAGTAATCAGATAATGGGGAAACTCCAGATCTACAGGAGTCAGACAGTAATCAGATAATGGGGAAACTCCAGATCTACATGAGTCAGACAGTAATCAGATCATGGGGAAACTCCAGGTCTACAGGAGTCAGACAGTAATCAGATAATGGGGAAACTCCAGGTCTACAGGAGTCAGACAGTAATCAGACAACAGGGAAACTCCAGGTCTACAGGAGTCAGACAGTAATCAGATAACGGAGAAACTCCAGGTCTACATGAATCAGACAGTAATCAGATAACGGAGAAACTCCAGGTCTACATGAATCAGACAGTAATCAGATAATGGGGAAACTCCAGGTCTACAGGAGTCAGACAGTAATCAGATAATGGGGAAACTCCAGGTCTACATGAGTCAGACAGTAATCAGATAATGGGGAAACTCCAGGTCTACATGAGTCAGACAGTAATCAGATAATGGGGAAACTCCAGGTCTACAGGAGTCAGACAGTAATCAGATAATGGGGAAACTCCAGGTCTACAGGAGTCAGACAGTAATCAGATAAAGGGGAAACTCCAGGTCTACATGAGTCAGACAGTAATCAGATAATGGGGAAACTCCAGGTCTATAGGAGTCAGACAGTAATCAGATAATGGGGAAACTCCAGGTCTACAGGAGTCAGACAGTAATCAGATAATGGGGAAACTCCAGGTCTACAGGAGTCAGACAGTAATCAGATAATGGGGAAACTCCAGGTCTACAGGAGTCAGACAGTAATCAGATAATGGGGAAACTCCAGATCTACATGAGTCAGACAGTAATCAGATCATGGGGAAACTCCAGGTCTACAGGAGTCAGACAGTAATCAGATAACGGGGAAACTCCAGGTCTACAGGAGTCAGACAGTAATCAGATAATGGGGAAACTCCAGGTCTACAGGAGTCAGACAGTGATCAGATTTCTGCTTTACAACCAGCCAATAAACTCACAGAAGAAGATGCGACGTGAATGTAACGTAAAGCTCAAACTTCATGCTGCGTTTTTTTTAAAACATCACACGACTTTAGCTGAAAATCTGAACATACATCATCTAGAAGATGAACAATATTTAAATCCTTCACTTCGTTAAGTGTGTACTTGGTTTCAGCGTCACTTCAAACTTTTTTTGCTGCGCCTTGTGGCGACGCTACTCGCTTATTTCCGGTACCGCCGTCTGTTTTCACACATGCTCAGATTAGGGATGGTGTGAAAAAACGATTCTGAATCGATTTACAAATGACAAAAAGCTATTTTCTAAGTATTTAATTTATAACGTAATGTTGACGGAACGCAAAAGGCAGAATTTGCAAGTGCGGAAGTGCAGCGCCCGGACAGTCTGTGGCAGCACATAACAAAAACAACTGGAGGTTAGGGAACCAGCCTCGTCGCTGGTTTGGTCCCCTGAGCCGACAATACGTGACTGAAGTGCCCTTGAGCAAGACACCTCACCCCCAACTGCTCCCTGGCCATGGACAGGGCTGCCCACCACTCCGGGCAAGTGTGCTCACTGCCCCCTAGTGTGTGTGTTCATTAGTGAGTATGTGGTGTTTCACTGCACGGATGGGTTAAAATGTAAAAGTGAAGTTTCCTCGTTGAGGGACTAACAATCTGACTTTTCGCCAAACCATTCCTTTAAAAGGAGCAGTGGATCTGGATGATAAAGGAGGTGACAGTTGAGTGATGAAGAGATGAAGTTCTTTCTTACTAAACCATTCTCCACTGGTGTGATTCAACTCTAGCTAAGAAAAGAGAATTTATGAAAGAATAAAACGGACCTATTGCAGCTGGATTGAGGCAAGTTTTGAGCTGCACAAACGTCCACCGAACACTTAAACGTGTTCAAAACATGTTCCTCTTGCCACTGCGTCTGCCGACGTTAAAGGGAATCTTTCCTTTTGGGACACGTTCTAGGGAAGTCATGGGCTGGAGGTTAGGGAACCAGCCTAGTGACCGGAAGGTTACTGGTTCGATCCCTAGAGCCGACAGCACATGATTGAGGTGTCCTAGAGCAAGACACCGAACCCCCAACTGCTCCCCGGGCGCTGCGGATTGGGCTTCTCACTAGCCCCTAGTGTGTGTGTGCTCACTAGTGTGTATGTGGTGTTTATTTTTTTCTTCCTGTAAGCCGCTCTGGATTAGAGTGTCTGCTAAATGCTGTAAATGTAAAATGCACAGAATATTCCAATAAATTAAATAGCCCCACCCATTTCTGTGCAATTCTCCCCCTTTTGTGCATAAAGGAACAGAACCACAATCTTCTGTTTCCATGCACATGATCCATTAACTGCACCTTTTGGCTAGAGCCACAGTGCAGAACATGCCTGGTTCTGAAACTGTGCAGGTGGGTTAATACATTGGGCCCTCAGTTATTCCAAAGCTGCCTTATGTATTCATGGCCAGTGCTGTGCATGAACGGCGTTTTTGTGAACGCTGAACTGAAAACAAGTGGCAGTCGTGGGCTGGAGGTCAGGGAACCAGCCCTGTGACCGGAAGGTTGCCAGGTCGATCCCCTCGGCTGACAGTCCATGACTTGAGCAAGACACCTAACCCCCAACTGCTCCCCGGGCGCCGTGGATAGGGCTGCCCACCGCTCCGGGCAAGTGTGGGCAAGTAGGGCACTAGCCCTATCACTAGTGTGCATGTTTGTGGGTGTTTCACTGCACGGATGGGTTAAATGCAGAGGTCTAATTCCACAGCGTGCAAACACAGAGACAAATGGTTGTAAATTCTATTCTATTCTATAAATTCTGAATGAATCACTTTGCAAATGATGCACGTGAAAGCGAGCGGCGCTCAGTCTCGCGAGAGCGAAGAAGCACGTTTTAGGGTACGCCGCATGACGCTTTGATGAACACTGCCAAGCATGTCTAGTGTTAGTGGTAGAGACGTAACTGCAGAAGTCGGGTTGTTTGAGCATGTGAAACAGTTTTATGAACACACAAGTGTGGACAAATTGTGCCCACCGGGTCTGAAAAAACAAGTCTGGACGTCAGCCACGTCTACACTGCATTTAAAACGACACACTGAGTTGAAACATCAAAGCAGTCTTGTGGAATACATGCAACATAATAACGAGCGCAGGAAATCATTAACATTTCCGATGCAACACCTGCAAAGTTTACCCACCCAATTCAAGCTCACAGCATTTTGTACAGGACCTGCAGCCTTTGTTTCCCAACAAGTGGACACTAGACTAGCTACACTGTGGGAGATCTACATATTCTGAGTAACGTTAAGGTCGAAAAGCCACCCTTCATCAAATTGGTGACTGGCTTGCAGCCCAGAAGTCAAGAAAGCAAGTGACTTACAGAAAATGTTGAGAGTATTACTGACTTAAAACTGTGGTTTACAGTAATTCATTAAGTTCATGAGTAGCAATGATTTGGGGCTGGTGGTGGAAGGGTAGAAAGAGGTTCTATTGAAAAAGAATAGCGGCCTATCAGTGTGAACTGGCACAACACTGTTCACGGCCAAAGTGCTGAAGTCCACAAACCAGGCTGCCACATCTCACTGCTCCTGGGTGGTCCATCTTTTATGGGGCTACGGGGCAACTACAGTGAGTTTGAGGCAAGTATCTCCTCTGCTGTACTTACGACTTGAGGTCCTCTTCAGTGGGTGACTTTGCTTGAGGCTGCAGAGCATTACTAACCAGCTCACTGAGGCCAATTAAAGGGTTCCACCTGTTTAAATAAGCACAGCAACGTCAGAAATCCAGAGCTAGGCCTCATTATTCCATTCCCCCCCCCCCCCCCCCCCACTTTCTCTTTGCTAAAGTGGGTCACACCTTTAGCTTGACTCCTGAAAGGTCTCAAAGTGGCCTTTTACAGCCTGTTGGAAAATACTACAGCAAGGTTTTTTGGGTAACATCTAGTAATTAGGAAAAAACGAATGCATACTATGCCAGGGCATCAGGCATGAGTCACAGAGAGCCACAGCACTGCAGAGTTTAGCATTTTGCTTCATAATAACAGCTGATTTAGCTTATCATGGATAATCAGTTATCAAGCGGGCAGGAGACACCTAAAGGAAAAGTTTGACCGTATCCAATTTTACCCAGTTTTCCTCTTTACTCCCAGGGGAGACGATCATGCCACACATGTTTGGTGTCTCAAGTTGCTTCTATAGTTTTGCACTGGAGCAACAAGTACAGTAAAGAATATATTAGCATTAGACAAACTGCAAAAGCAGTGAACTGTAATCTCAAATAGGTGGTTTTTGACATACTGGTACAAACAGGGGTTTACAGGTTAAAAACTGCAAGCATTATATCGGTGTGCATCAAATAAGCACAAACAGCGTGATGTACAAACAGGGCAAACCACACTAAATCAGCCTGAGTCAGGGATGTTTCAAATGAAAATGAAAACGCAGCAGACCCTCCATCACCTCCCGCTGTCTACACCGTTTCATCTGAAGTAGTCCACTTTGTTTTCAAGGCAGCGGACATGAAAGAACAGCAGTGTCCAGATTCACAGAAGCATCCTTAATAAAAACATGTGAGGGTTCTTAAGACAAACGATTCCTGATAAAAACTTCTCGAGTTCTCAAATATGCTTTTAAGATAATCTTAATTATTTTCTTAAGAAAATCTTGTTTTCTAATGTGGGTTACACTGCAATTCACCATCTACCCTAAACGATGGTACATTTTGAATTTGCATTAATTGTTCTTACTTCCGTTATTTAGTTTCATCCGAGAAGCAAAGCGGAGGAAAAACGTCGAACCAAGTGTTCAAAAAAAGTAGCAAACAAGGTCTGGAGGTGATGGTGGAAGAGACAACCAACAGGAAAATAATCCTCAGTGGAAAATATGATAATTATGGGTGATGGACGAGGACGAGGAGCAGCAGAGGCAGCGACCGTGATAAATTTAGACGCTCACCTTCTCAACTTTTACAGCCTGAGACAGTGCGAGTCTGTCGTAAGGTTAAGAGGACATTTAAAAACAACGTTTTCAAGAACAATGAATAGAATTATTCTTAAGAAAATAAATAATCTTTGAGAATTTATTTAAAGAATAACAATTTCTCATCATTTTTTCTTATAGAATAAACACATGTTCGCTTTCGCAAATCAGGCCCCAGGTCTTTTTAGGGTTAGCACTAGCCTAACACGGTCACCGGAGTGCTTCTATTTCTTGTCATACCACCCGAGGATCCACCTGATCAACTGCATCAGACGATGCTGGATTCTTGGGTTTTGTCTGCAAAGCAAGCCGGGGAGCAGCTGGTACTGAAGAATGAAGGACTGTACCAATGTCTGGCGGTCAGGGTGGAGGGGGGGTGGGCATACAGGACATACCTAAGAAACGAATGATCTGAGACATTCAATGAAGCTGAACTTGTCTTCTTATTTGAATTTTCTGTTCCACCTTAAATGGTGTAACAGTTACACTGGGGCACTTGTACAACTCCCAGAATGTAACTGCTGCTCCATTTAAAGTGGAACGGGAAATTAGAACAGAAACTCAGACATGAAACTGTATTTAGCGCTGTTATTGCTGGGCCTGTGGGGTTAGTCTTAGGAAGCAATATTGGCATACATTTATCTACATGTTGTTCAATTTCGGTTTTACTACTTTGCACGTTAAAAAATCTCAGGGTTACTTTGGTTGGTCATTAAGGTTTACTTTTTCTTGTATTGAAACCATCAGAACTTGTACAGTGACATAAACTGGGACAAAGGTACAGACAGTGAGGTCCAGCTTCAATGCCACTATAAGGCTTAGTGATCCTACAACTGGCTTTAAGCTATGCAGCATAACTTTGAAAGCTTTTAGACAGTGTGACAGCTGGTTACCCTAAGTGGGGATATAACTGGCAGTTCCCAAGTTCAGATACCACAAAACTATTGGTTGTGAAACCCAAGACCATAAAAAAAAAGAAAGAGGTCACACCGAGCTAGACTCAAACTCGTAACCTCATGATGCAGGAGAGAGTGCACTAACCCTGAGCTATTGTGGCATCACTGATAAGAGTTTCATAGGAGGGTGGAGGTTAAGGTCAGACAAAAGAAATGAGAAAAACTAAGAGAGTTTCAGAAAACTAAAAGGGAACACAGTCACAAACTGGAACTTTGTGCTCAAGAGAGGAACTACTACTAAAATTACCGGCTTAGTCTGAGACATGCACGTGGTAATGTGAACTCAAAACTGAGCAGAAAGCAACACGTGAGCAACCCTTAAGTTGGGTGCCCACAGCTGTTACCACTCAGCCCTAATTACCCCTTAGTGGTGACTTGCCAGCCCTTTGCCTGTGGAGGTGGTCTAGAGACCGGGACATTATATTTTAACCTTGTAGCTTCATTGCAAAAGTAACGCAGCAACCTTTAGACACCAAACATGTCTTGACTGACTGACTCCAAGGGGGGAAAATTGTGTCAAGAGCTTTTTCACTGAACTTTTCCTTTAACTGGTGCGCTGTGGCCCTAAAGGATGTAAAGGATGTGAGTTTCAGCCGACTTGCATTACACTGCCTCACAGACACATGTGCAGAAGGTGATACAGGAAAACGCAGCACAAAATGGTCACTATTGTAACTACTGTCCAGCACTGGACGGGAACGCAAGCGCCCAACAGAGAAAAACAGCAGCAATAGCAGAGGAAGAACCACAGCAGGGAACAGAAGCCACAGTCTGAAAGCAGGAGGACAAAAGAGGAAAGAACAGGAAACTACTGAAGCTAAAACTACTGTTAATCTAAAACTGCTGAAAAAACTACTGAACTCCTAAACTAGGGATGTGCATTCTGACTCATTATGGTATTTGAGCATCCAAAGGAGTTAATGAAAGAATATACGGTTAACCGCAGAGAAGGATAAAAGCAAAAAAACAGCCAAAACAAAATTAGTTTTGCTGAAATGAATGTGGAGGCTTTCACTTCTAAGTGACAGCTCTGGTGCTAAGAGGCCAAACAATTGGTAGCACCAAAATTCATCAGCATTCAGTGGAATACAATCGAAAGCATGTCATTATTAAAGAAAACAAAGGGAAATTGGTAGTTTTTGTGTTGGATGATTAACGGCTGCCGCTTCAGAGGAGCTAACACTGCGGCTAACTGCTCGGTAACTCCAGCTAGAGCCCTTAGCCTAGTTAACAATAAATCTGAGCTACACTTGCCTTCGCAGCCACGTCCTCGACGACACGCTCACATTCAGGCATCATGTTTCAGAGTAGAGTATTTTCTCACAAACACAAGCTAAACTTAAAATGGGCTTTTCAACAAATTGTTCATCTGTACATTTCCTTCATCGTGATGTGATGAAACATGAATACCTGTATAGTTATTTCTATATTCGAATATCGGCGAAAAAAGGTCAACTGCGTACTCAAGCACCCGTGCGCATCCCTACAGTGAACTAACTAATCTAAACTAGTTAAAACTGCTAGTAATCTACTGAAGCTAAAACTGCTACTAAACTACTTAACTAAAACTGCTGCTAAGCTAAAACTTCTACTAAACTACTGAAGCAAAAACATATACTAAACCACTGAAGCGAGAACTACCACAAAACTACTGAAGCTAAAACTACTTCTAAACTACTGAAGATGAAACTATCACTAAACTACTGAAGCCAAAACATATATCGAACTACTGAAGCTAATACAGCTACTAAGCTACTGAAGATGAAACTACCACTAAACTACTGCAGCCCAAACATATACTAAACCAATGAAGTGAGAACTACCACAAAACTACTGAAGCTAAAACTACCACTAAACTACTGAAGCCAATACATCTACTAAACTACTGAAGCTAAAGCATCTACTGAAGCAGAAACTACCACAAAACCACAGTTTGTTAGAAGTGGGTCTGTCACATGGACCAAAGGGTAAAGAAGGAAGTGACCAAGCCCTAAGCATTCTGGGAGATTGAGTTTTCTGTACTTACTGAGGTGACTGAGGCTTTGGCTCTTCTTTTGGAGTTTCCCTAGAAAGATATTTTATAAAGCTCAGCATGTGCAAAAGAAAAAACAACAGGCAAATCAACAATAATACAAATAATAATAATAATAATAATGATAATAATAATGATAATAATAATTATCATCATCATCTTCATTGTCATCATCATCATGACAAAACAGATGATAACAAGTGATATCAATTATTATATAATGTCATAAGACTAGAAAAAGTAAAAAAATACAAATCAATATCTGTGGCAAATAAATACAAACAAAATACAAACTATAAATTATGACAAGTTGTAAATAAATAAAAGATAAAAAATAAGGCCATGGAAAGAAAAAACGACTATGACAAGATGAGATATTATATGGTTTGAATGTGATGAACAGTTATTGTGTCTACAGTCTCGCTTCGCAAAAAGAAAAAAAAAAACTACCGTTACAAACAAAAAAAGTCACAACTGCAGATACGAACCCGTCCTGACAAATACATCCTTATTTTATAAAAACAAATGACTGAACATTCCATTTTGTCACTACCAAAACAATCACAGCACTCATAGTTACAGAGTGTTTCAGTAGTGACTCTTTCAATAGTGGCTGTTACACTAGTGACTGTTTCAGTAGTGACTCTTTCAGTAGTGACTCTTTCAATAGTGGCTGTTACACTAGTGACTGTTTCAGTAGTGACTCTTTCAGTAGTGGCTGTTTCAGTAGTGGTTGTTTCAATAGTGACTATTTCAGTAGTGGCTGTTTCAATAGTGACTGTTTCAGTAGTGACTATTTCAACAGTGACTGCTTCAGTAGTGGCTGTTTCACTAGTGACTGTTTCAATAGTGACTCTTTCAATAGTGGCTGTTTCAATAGTGACTGTTTCAGTAGTGACTATTTCAACAGTGACTGCTTCAGTAGTGGCTGTTTCACTAGTGACTGTTTCAATAGTGACTCTTTCAATAGTGGCTGTTTCAGTAGTGGTTGTTTCAGTAGTGACTGTTTCAACAGTGACTGTTTCAACAGTGACTGTTTCAGTAGTGTCTGTAACAGTAACGTTCTGGCAGAAGTTACAGCAGGTAATAATCCTGTTACACAACATTCCTCAGGCTGCTTAAATACAGAGAATCAACTTCAGCCAGGATCTACATAGTATACTAACCAATATGATAGAAATTAATGTTACGACTATAGAATTAATAAGATCAAATTCACCACAACTGTTTCAGTAGTGACTCTTTCAGTAGTGCCTGTTTCAGCAGTGACTGTTTCAATAGTGACTCTTTCAGTAGTGGCTGTTTCAGTAGTGGTTGTTTCAATAGTGACTATTTCAACAGTGACTGTTTCAATAGTGACTGTTTCAGTAGTGACTATTTCAACAGTGACTGCTTCAGTAGTGGCTGTTTCACTAGTGACTGTTTCAACAGTGACTGCTTCAGTAGTGGCTGTTTCACTAGTGACTGTTTCAATAGTGGCTGTTTCAGTAGTGGCTGTTTCAATAGTGACTATTTCAACAGTGACTGTTTCAATAGTGACTGTTTCAGTAGTGACTATTTCAACAGTGACTGCTTCAGTAGTGGCTGTTTCACTAGTGACTGTTTCAATAGTGGCTGTTTCAGTAGTGGCTGTTTCAATAGTGACTATTTCAACAGTGACTGTTTCAATAGTGACTGTTTCAGTAGTGACTATTTCAACAGTGACTGCTTCAGTAGTGGCTGTTTCACTAGTGACTGTTTCAACAGTGACTGCTTCAGTAGTGGCTGTTTCACTAGTGACTGTTTCAATAGTGGCTGTTTCAGTAGTGGCTGTTTCAGTAGTGACTGTTTCAGTAGTGACTGTTTCAATAGTGACTGTTTCAGTAGTGACTATTTCAACAGTGACTGCTTCAGTAGTGGCTGTTTCAGTAGTGACTGTTTCAACAGTGACTGCTTCAGTAGTGGCTGTTTCACTAGTGACTGTTTCAATAGTGGCTGTTTCAGTAGTGGCTGTTTCAGTAGTGACTGTTTCAGTAGTGACTGTTTCAATAGTGACTGTTTCAGTAGTGACTATTTCAACAGTGACTGCTTCAGTAGTGGCTGTTTCAGTAGTGACTGTTTCAACAGTGACTGTTTCAACAGTGACTGTTTCAACAGTGACTGCTTCAGTAGTGGCTGTTTCAACAGTGACTGTTTCAACAGTGACTGTTTCAGTAGTGGCTGTTTCAGTAGTGACTTTCAACAGTGACTGTTTCAACAGTGACTGCTTCAGTAGTGGCTGTTTCAACAGTGACTGTTTCAGTAGTGACTATTTCAACAGTGACTGCTTCAGTAGTGGCTGTTTCAGTAGTGACTGTTTCAACAGTGACTGTTTCAACAGTGACTGCTTCAGTAGTGGCTGTTTCAACAGTGACTGTTTCAACAGTGACTGCTTCAGTAGTGACTGTTTCAACAGTGACTGTTTCAGTAGTGACTGTTTCAACAGTGACTGTTTCAACAGTGACTGCTTCAGTAGTGGCTGTTTCAGTAGTGACTGTTTCAACAGTGACTGTTTCAACAGTGACTGTTTCAGTAGTGGCTGTTTCAGTAGTGTCTGTAACAGTAACGTTCTGGCAGAAGTTACAGCAGGTAATAATCCTGTTACACAACATTCCTCAGGCTGCTTAAATACAGAGAATCAACTTCAGCCAGGATCTACATAGTATACTAACCAATATGATAGAAATTAATGTTACGACTATAGAATTAATAAGATCAAATTCACCACAACTGTTTCAGTAGTGACTCTTTCAGTAGTGCCTGTTTCAGCAGTGACTGTTTCAATAGTGACTCTTTCAGTAGTGGCTGTTTCAGTAGTGGTTGTTTCAATAGTGACTATTTCAACAGTGACTGTTTCAATAGTGACTGTTTCAGTAGTGACTATTTCAACAGTGACTGCTTCAGTAGTGGCTGTTTCACTAGTGACTGTTTCAACAGTGACTGCTTCAGTAGTGGCTGTTTCACTAGTGACTGTTTCAATAGTGGCTGTTTCAGTAGTGGCTGTTTCAATAGTGACTATTTCAACAGTGACTGTTTCAATAGTGACTGTTTCAGTAGTGACTATTTCAACAGTGACTGCTTCAGTAGTGGCTGTTTCACTAGTGACTGTTTCAATAGTGGCTGTTTCAGTAGTGGCTGTTTCAATAGTGACTATTTCAACAGTGACTGTTTCAATAGTGACTGTTTCAGTAGTGACTATTTCAACAGTGACTGCTTCAGTAGTGGCTGTTTCACTAGTGACTGTTTCAACAGTGACTGCTTCAGTAGTGGCTGTTTCACTAGTGACTATTTCAATAGTGGCTGTTTCAGTAGTGGCTGTTTCAATAGTGACTATTTCAACAGTGACTGTTTCAATAGTGACTGTTTCAGTAGTGACTATTTCAACAGTGACTGCTTCAGTAGTGGCTGTTTCACTAGTGACTGTTTCAATAGTGGCTGTTTCAGTAGTGGCTGTTTCAATAGTGACTATTTCAACAGTGACTGTTTCAATAGTGACTGTTTCAGTAGTGACTATTTCAACAGTGACTGCTTCAGTAGTGGCTGTTTCACTAGTGACTGTTTCAATAGTGGCTGTTTCAGTAGTGGCTGTTTCAATAGTGACTATTTCAACAGTGACTGTTTCAATAGTGACTGTTTCAGTAGTGACTATTTCAACAGTGACTGCTTCAGTAGTGGCTGTTTCACTAGTGACTGTTTCAACAGTGACTGCTTCAGTAGTGGCTGTTTCACTAGTGACTGTTTCAATAGTGGCTGTTTCAGTAGTGGCTGTTTCAGTAGTGACTGTTTCAGTAGTGACTGTTTCAATAGTGACTGTTTCAGTAGTGACTATTTCAACAGTGACTGCTTCAGTAGTGGCTGTTTCAGTAGTGACTGTTTCAACAGTGACTGCTTCAGTAGTGGCTGTTTCACTAGTGACTGTTTCAATAGTGGCTGTTTCAGTAGTGGCTGTTTCAGTAGTGACTGTTTCAGTAGTGACTGTTTCAATAGTGACTGTTTCAGTAGTGACTATTTCAACAGTGACTGCTTCAGTAGTGGCTGTTTCAGTAGTGACTGTTTCAACAGTGACTGTTTCAACAGTGACTGTTTCAACAGTGACTGCTTCAGTAGTGGCTGTTTCAACAGTGACTGTTTCAACAGTGACTGTTTCAGTAGTGGCTGTTTCAGTAGTGACTTTCAACAGTGACTGTTTCAACAGTGACTGCTTCAGTAGTGGCTGTTTCAACAGTGACTGTTTCAGTAGTGACTATTTCAACAGTGACTGCTTCAGTAGTGGCTGTTTCAGTAGTGACTGTTTCAACAGTGACTGTTTCAACAGTGACTGCTTCAGTAGTGGCTGTTTCAACAGTGACTGTTTCAACAGTGACTGCTTCAGTAGTGACTGTTTCAACAGTGACTGTTTCAGTAGTGACTGTTTCAACAGTGACTGTTTCAACAGTGACTGCTTCAGTAGTGGCTGTTTCAGTAGTGACTGTTTCAACAGTGACTGTTTCAACAGTGACTGTTTCAGTAGTGGCTGTTTCAGTAGTGTCTGTAACAGTAACGTTCTGGCAGAAGTTACAGCAGGTAATAATCCTGTTACACAACATTCCTCAGGCTGCTTAAATACAGAGAATCAACTTCAGCCAGGATCTACATAGTATACTAACCAATATGATAGAAATTAATGTTACGACTATAGAATTAATAAGATCAAATTCACCACAACTGTTTCAGTAGTGACTCTTTCAGTAGTGCCTGTTTCAGCAGTGACTGTTTCAATAGTGACTCTTTCAGTAGTGGCTGTTTCAGTAGTGGTTGTTTCAATAGTGACTATTTCAACAGTGACTGTTTCAATAGTGACTGTTTCAGTAGTGACTATTTCAACAGTGACTGCTTCAGTAGTGGCTGTTTCACTAGTGACTGTTTCAACAGTGACTGCTTCAGTAGTGGCTGTTTCACTAGTGACTGTTTCAATAGTGGCTGTTTCAGTAGTGGCTGTTTCAATAGTGACTATTTCAACAGTGACTGTTTCAATAGTGACTGTTTCAGTAGTGACTATTTCAACAGTGACTGCTTCAGTAGTGGCTGTTTCACTAGTGACTGTTTCAATAGTGGCTGTTTCAGTAGTGGCTGTTTCAATAGTGACTATTTCAACAGTGACTGTTTCAATAGTGACTGTTTCAGTAGTGACTATTTCAACAGTGACTGCTTCAGTAGTGGCTGTTTCACTAGTGACTGTTTCAACAGTGACTGCTTCAGTAGTGGCTGTTTCACTAGTGACTGTTTCAATAGTGGCTGTTTCAGTAGTGGCTGTTTCAGTAGTGACTGTTTCAGTAGTGACTGTTTCAATAGTGACTGTTTCAGTAGTGACTATTTCAACAGTGACTGCTTCAGTAGTGGCTGTTTCAGTAGTGACTGTTTCAACAGTGACTGCTTCAGTAGTGGCTGTTTCACTAGTGACTGTTTCAATAGTGGCTGTTTCAGTAGTGGCTGTTTCAGTAGTGACTGTTTCAGTAGTGACTGTTTCAATAGTGACTGTTTCAGTAGTGACTATTTCAACAGTGACTGCTTCAGTAGTGGCTGTTTCAGTAGTGACTGTTTCAACAGTGACTGTTTCAACAGTGACTGTTTCAACAGTGACTGCTTCAGTAGTGGCTGTTTCAACAGTGACTGTTTCAACAGTGACTGTTTCAGTAGTGGCTGTTTCAGTAGTGACTTTCAACAGTGACTGTTTCAACAGTGACTGCTTCAGTAGTGGCTGTTTCAACAGTGACTGTTTCAGTAGTGACTATTTCAACAGTGACTGCTTCAGTAGTGGCTGTTTCAGTAGTGACTGTTTCAACAGTGACTGTTTCAACAGTGACTGCTTCAGTAGTGGCTGTTTCAACAGTGACTGTTTCAATAGTGACTGTTTCAACAGTGACTGCTTCAGTAGTGACTGTTTCAACAGTGACTGTTTCAGTAGTGACTGTTTCAACAGTGACTGTTTCAACAGTGACTGCTTCAGTAGTGGCTGTTTCAGTAGTGACTGTTTCAACAGTGACTGTTTCAACAGTGACTGTTTCAGTAGTGGCTGTTTCAGTAGTGACTGTTTCAACATTGACTGTTTCAGTAGTGGCTGTTTCAGTAGTGGTTGCTTCAATAGTGACTATTTCAACAGTGACTGTTTCAGTAGTGTCTGTAACAGTAACGTTCCGGCAGAAGTTACAGCAGGTAATAATCCTGTTACACAACATTCCTCAGGCTGCTTAAATACAGCAGGACACTCGCCAGGACCTGCTCACTGCCCCATGACGACAAAGGACGCCATGTCTAGGCATTTTATCAGAACGACAGTGACTAATGACCGCATGTGTACACTGTAAAAAAGGTGCTGCTTAATATTCACACAAATAAACAAATTACATATATTGCATCAGCATACTTACTGTCTTTCAGTTAACTTAGTCTCACAGTCGACTGTGTTCGTGTAATGTGGAAATGCATTTAAATCAAGTTAATTCATTACATCATTGTTTCGGTGGACGTCTCCTGCTGTTCTCCAAAATTAAACAGAACTAGGTGGAAAAAATGCCCCTAAAATATTGCATTAGGTTGATTTCAGTGGCAAAGAATAAACAACACCTATATATTCATTCATTCACCTATATATGTGGAGTATTAACCCTGGAGTATTAACAGATGCTCTGTGATGATGTGGGCGGTGAAAGCACCGGCGTCCATGTGGTCAGACTGCACTGCTGCCCGTCTGTAACGAGATTACAGTCTGTCACCAGCCAATCAGCAGTGATCGTTTTAAATAACGCACTTAAAATACAGCGGAGGCCAAAGATCAGACACACTCAGCTATTCCGGGCCACTCAGACTGAAGATACTACAGAAAAAACTGCCTGCATCTTCTATCAAAGTGGGGGAAACCACTTCAGCACAACAACTGAGGATTATTAGAAATATTTATTAGAAACACCTACCTTCTACTTTCACTCACTGGCCACTTTATTTGAAACACCTACCTTCTACTTTCACTCACTGGCCACTTTATTTGAAACACCTACCTTCTATTTTCACTCACTGGCCACTTTATTTGAAACACCTACCTTCTATTTTCACTAACTGGCCACTTTATTAGAAACACCTACCTTCTACTTTCACTCACTGGCCACTTTATTTGAAACACCTACCTTCTATTTTCACTCACTGGCCACTTTATTTGAAACACCTACCTTCTATTTTCACTAACTGGCCACTTTATTAGAAACACCTACCTTCTACTTTCACTCACTGGCCACTTTATTTGAAACACCTACCTTATACTTCCACTCACTGGCCACTTTTATTAGAAACACTGACCTTGTGCTTCCACTAACTGGCCACTTTATTAGAAACACCTCCCTTTTACCTTCCACTTGCGCTCATTGGATACTTTAATGGAAGTGCTAGAGTGCAAAGTTAAAGGGGAATTCCTGCACAAGTCTTCTGAGTTTACATGGAATGTCGATGATGGAAAAATAGTATATAAAAATAATGTAAATTTGCCTCACAACACCACACCCTGCATTATCTCCACCATGAATGGAGTTTAAGGCCAAAATCTTCTCCAAACTCTCATAAAACAGCGTCTCAGTCATCAGGCAGTGAATTCAGAACCAGTTCATGTAGGAACTTTCTGTGAGGAGCTTTTAGAGGGAGACGTCTGGTTCCCATCAGCACCACTGTGGACAGTTCTGACTCGGTAGGTTTCTCCAGAACAGAGCGTTTCCCACCAATATGTGGAATTCCTCTTTAAGCCAATGACAGAACTTTTTTACACAAACGATAACTCATAGCAGACACCCCTCAAACCTGCCTGTTTTCCTATTGCGGAACAGCTTATCAGCTCCCCATTCATCACTGGAACAACACTGGAACAGGACTGCTGTCGTCTGGATACTTTTGGGTGCCTCTCCACTCTCAGCACAGTATGTGTGTAAACCTGGCGTATGCAAAAACCCCAGCCACCCCGATGTGTCTGATACAGTACTATGTCAGAGTCACTGCCCAGATCTGGACCCAGATGTCCCTCTGCGGAGAAACGACAAGCTGTGTAACTCAGGCAAAGAAGATCAGAGCAGAAAAGGACTTTACAGGGAGGTGCTTGGATCCCCCTTTCCATCTATGAGCCTGTCTGAAGCTCAGAGATCTGGAGGTCCAGACCATGAAACTCCCCTTAACAGCAGACGAAATGGCAAAGCCTGCGACAGATATTAAGAGACCCTTATTAGTCCCACAACGGAGAAATTTCACCTCCGCACGTGCAGTGAAACACCACATACACTAGTGAGCACACACACACTAGGGGGCAGTGAGCACACTTGCCCAGACTGGTGGGCAGCCCTATCCACAGCGCCCCGGGGAGCAGTTGGGGGTTAGGTGTCTTGCTCAAGGGCAATTCAGTCACATACTGTCAGCTCTGGGGATCAAACCGGTGACCGTACAGCCACAGGACTGGTTCCCTAACCTCCAGCCCTCTGTAATGTTCTGTTCAGACGTGGCATTAACATCTGTCTGGAGTGATCGGATCATAAGTGGACAGTGAGATGTGCAGCCATTGACACTGATGGGATTGCATGACTGGATGAAGGTACTGTCCAGATTTACTACATCAGTCTCTCGCTGTACTGGAAGTCTGTGCAATGTTTTAATTTAACCTGTAAACAAGTGACAGAGGAGGTGAAAAATGAAGCTGTGGTGCTGTTGTGATGACGCAGCTGATTAAGGAGGTCCTTCACAGCCGCCCTGTTTACTCCTGCATTTAGCGCCATCCGCTTATGATCATATCACCCAGGACGCATGTCAACTCCTTACAGTGTGACGACTGACACCAGCAAAGGTGCAGCAGGGCCTGATCACGATCATGAATTTTAAGCTGACAGTAATCTGCCATGTAAATAATTGCGATTAATGATTCAGTTGTCTTTTCCTGTTGCGACTGGCTTATTAGCCATCTTGCTCCTTAGCTTTCTTTCTTTTCTGTGGAACTACCTGGTGCACAGAATTAAAGTCAACCAAAACTCATATTTCCCTCCAGACTGTGAAAATGCGGGTGATCTGCAAGCATGCGTGCTAAAATTAGCTACCTATAAACAAACAAGTGGCCCCCTGAATCGGCTAAATCTGTAAATCTGCTCGAACACAAGTTAGAAGTTTTCTTATTTTTCATAACTTGTGCCAGGGAATGCGTTTTTAGCATTTATAAATTATTTACGTGCTTTTATTTACAGCCATCATATAAAAATGCATCCATTTCCTTTGTTGTGATAAAGTGATCTAACACCTGGATAATAATTCTGGTCAATGTGTAAATAATCTAAATTATCTCCAATAATAATTGCGATTAGGTGATTATGTAATAATTGTGACAAGCCTGCATACAATTATAGCGAAAAGGTCTAATGTGAGCATTTTCCTTAAATATACTCTACCTCAGGCTTAAGAGGTCAGGGGTCAGTCAGCCTAGCAGCCCACCCACTGCAGTGTCCTTAAAACACCCCTCCAGCCCACTGTAGCGCTTCTCTCTCCACACTTCATACCAGGACAAGATAACAAAGGGAAATGAAGATTACTGACCTGAACCGAAGCAAACAAAGCTACCTGAGCGCTTCCACACGCATCTAGTGAAACCGCCTCTGTGTTAAAGGGAAATTCTATCAATTAGAATTCTATCAAAATTTCCTCATAATTAGACAGTTAAGATGTAAACAGAGCCGTTCAGAGCGGTTTGGTGTGAAACGCTCAGTTCTAGATAAACTTACCGAGTTAGAGCTGCTCACAGTGGTGGTGATGGGAACCAGACGTCCCCCTCTAAAAGCTCCTCACAGAAAGTTCCTACATGAACTGGTTCTGAATTCACTGCCTGATGACTGAGACGCTGTTTTATGAGAGTTTAGAGAACTTCAACTCCATTCATGGTGGAGGGAGACATGCAGGGCGCTGTGCGGCAAAATAGTCCCCAAAGAAAACTCATTATTCCAGATTTTCCACTGTTTTCCATCATCAACATTCCATATAAACTCAGAAGACTCGTGTAGGTTCTCTGGTGGTTCTAGATGGTAAACAAAATGTCTAAATATGTGTTGTAGTCAAGGCAACGTCTGCATAATTTAATGCTTAAGATGTAAACAGAGCCGTTCAGAGCGGTTTGGGGTGAAACTCTCAGTTCTAGATAAACTTCCCAAGTCAGAACTATCCACAGTGGTGGTGATGGGAACCAGACGTCCCCCTCTAAAAGCTCCTCACAGAAAGTTCCTACATGAACTGGTTCTGAATTCACTGCCTGATGACTGAGACGCTGTTTTATGAGAGTTTAGAGGAGATTTTGGCCTTAAACTCCATTCATGGTGGAGGGATTCATAACATGCAGGGCGTCCTGAGGCAAAATAGTCCCCAAAGAAAACTTCTGGATAGTAAATAAAATGTCTATATATGTCTATACCCTCTGAATCTGTCTCAACCACTGTTTTTTGTTCAATCTCTACTAATGAACTATACAGAAATTTTAAAAAATCAGTAGAATTGTCCTTTTAGAAGGTTCCAGCATCAGAACAAGCTGGTTTTGCTGGCTGTTTTTTCCTGACAGGGACGTTATGGCTAACTTTACCTCAGACCAGCTGACTGTATGGACACTGATTTAATTACATGAGATGCTGTAATTTGCTGTTTTTTTCGTTTAGCGTACAATGTTAGTGTTCAGTCTGAAATAATTCCACCTTGTAATCACTACTCAGGGAAGAACATAGTGTAAGAATATGATGCACACGCTCTAAACTGAGACACGGGCAGGACACGCTCAGGATGCCGAAGTGGATCCATGTAACGGCGGCCCGTGAGCTTCCTCTCTCAGACTTGATCTGTCGCAGCAGCTTAGAAGTCTTCTTAGTCCAGTCCAGCCTAATAGGATCTGAGAGAATCATTAGGCTCTGGAGGACTCCTTAACAAACACCAGCTCCATCCCAGTCCATCCAGCAACATGGAACAGGGCAATGGGATTAATCTACTGGGAGAACCACAGACATTAACATCACCGTCAGCAAACGGCAGCAGACGTCGTGCTTTAGGTTACAGGTTAGCAAACAAAATGACGCAAAGGCTTCAGTTCAGAGGGTTCAGCTCACACTCTAGGCACGTTTACATGCAGCCTAATAATCTGTTATTAATCCAACTAATAGCTCCATTGGAATAGAATACGTCCATGTAAACACCTCAGTTGGAATGGTCTAGTCCAATTGAGGCCATTCGGAATACAGTTTCTATCCGATTGATCGAGGTGTGTAATCCTGTAAATAATCTGTTAAATAGAAGAATAATATCCGTGTAAACTCCTGTATCCGATTACATTCCCTATCGGAAAGTTTCAGTCCGTTCTGCATGAGCGTCGCGTCACAGTGAGAGTTTATACCGTTCAACACGCCGGAGCAGAAGCTGGTCTGCAGAGGAGACGAAGTTCATGCTCTGATCTTTAAAAGACGGCGGTGGGACGGACGTCCAGCTTATGCGTCTCAGAGCACGACGTCTTCCTCTCGGCCTTCTTTAATAAGGACGTGTGAAGGACGTTTTCCTGAGTCTGACGTCATTTTAAAGCAGTTAAAAACACAATCACTGCTCACTGCTGCTCATCTCACTCTGACTGGACCTCACGTGATGCTCGTCGTCATGGTAACGTCCACACTAAGCGGTTCTCCACGTAGGTTTAGATCTGATTATTTGTTGTGAGCATTTACAACAGTAAACAGAGATTTATGTCAGATTGTTGAGTAGAGGGAGAATAAACACCTCAGCCTTCGTCTGTAATCACAATGTTTTCAATCGTTTTGGAGAAAATCCCTGGAAACTTGCGAGAGACGCATCTCTGCTGTTCAGGAGACGACAACGATGCCTTTAGAGAGGAAGTGCTCAGAATCCTTCACTCAAGTTAAAACGAAAATAACAATGTGTCCTATTTTACAGTTTAAAATAAAAAAAAACCTGAAAATAAGAACTCCACTGCAATTAAAGCAATAAATGATTTGCACTAAACCATATCACATCAAATAAACAGTTTCATATATGAAGTGCATTTAATGCAGCAGATATTTCAATCAGCATCTCACCAACAACATGATTTCAAATTTCTCACACCTCATGTTTCGAGGCTTTGCTGTCAACCATGAGCTCAGCAAACGCCGCAGTGTAATACAGGCTTTAAAAATACAGCGAAGTCTGGTACAGCTATAAACGCGGTGGGTGTGCGGTGGTGGTGGTGGTGGTGTAGCCCTGCTGCTTTTCTTATCTCCTCCCAAAACTCTTCCCAGACACTAGACATTTGACCTTTGTCCTCTGTTTAGACTGACCATCCCATCTGGATCAGAGAGCAGAGTTAAATCAGGAACTGTGCCTGCCATGCAAACTGAGTTTGACTGGGTCTGTAACTCAGTACAGAGTAAATAAGATTCATCACTGGAATATTTCATCCTTTTATCAAACATGATATAATAATTCAATAATATAATGTGATATAACAACAGTGTGTGCTCGCTGATGGATGCCAGATTGTTGGCTGGCTTTCATGAAGTGCAGCATCAATAAAAACTGTATATACTGTATGAATAATGTGTATATATATATATATATATATATATATATATATATATATATATATATATATATGTATAAATAATATTTTTATAATGCCTTTCTTAAATATTCATAAATTCTTAAATAATGATACAATAAATAAAATAATAATCAAAAATGATGCAATAAAATTATAAATGATATACTAATAATGTAACAATAGGTAATAATAAATTGATCATTTTATTAATTATATGAATTATATTAATAAATATATTGACAATTATTAAATTGGTATTGAATAATGTAGCTTTCTTATATTTTATTTTATTTAAGAATTTGATCATTAATTATAAACATATGTATATATGAACGATAAAAATGATCAAAACAAATCCAAAAATGGAATGAAATAACACAACATAAGGAGCAGGTGTGTCCAAACCTCTGAGTGGCCCTATAAAGTGAGACTCTCTAGAACGCTAAGTTTGTGCTACTTGGTTGTGGCTTTAATCTAGTTGACCTCAGCTGCTCCCTGAATGTCCACCAGTCGCAGTGAGAGTAAGCCGAAGCGCCACGCAGGGAAAGACTGACACTTATCTGACCGAATCACTGCAGCCCTCCTGCGGGACAAACCTTAAAGACCACGACACAGTTCCGTGAAGTTCCGATGAAAATACACGGATTCAGACGTCAGGATACAATGATAATCTCAGAGGGTCTGTATGAGGGTCCATACTTTCAATCCTCACACTCACAACTACAGAATCACATGTTAGTTTCATAGTAGATACTGAATAATTTTAGTAGATACTGAATAATTCACAGTAGATAGTAAATAATTCATGGTGGATACTGAATAATTCATGATAGATACTGAATAATTCATAGTACTTCCTGAATAATTTATAGTAGACACTGAATCATTCATGGTAGATACTCAATAATTTTAGTAGGTACTGAATAATTTTAGTAGATACTAAATAATTCATGGCAGATACTGAATAATTCATAGTAGATGCTGAATAATTCATAGCATTGAATTGTAAGTCTTAACATTAATAACTGAATGATAAGCCTGTATTTTAAAGCAATACATTATAAATTAATGAATAACTAGTAGTAGATTTTGAATAATCCACAGTAGCTATGAAACAATCAATAGTAGATTCTAAATAACTGATTGTTGTTACTGAAGAATTCATTGAAGGTGTTTGCTAAACTTGATTATGTGGTTTCTGACACTCTGTTATCTCTAAACATGACTTCAAATACGCTGCATAGCTGGAAATCCAGGGGAAAGTGGACGAAATATCCACAGTGATAATAAACATGAAGATCCAACATGAAGGGACGAGCTCCTCCCAGGAGAGGTGTCCTGTCCAGCGATCACACAGCTGAAGCGTCTTCAGGAAGAGTGACAGGGCGGCTCATGCAGAGTGGCAGCGGTGGCAGTGTGAGTTTCTGAGTGTGTTTAAGCACTTTCAGACGGCGCTCCGACCCGCCTGCCAGCGCGCTCGCTCCGGACCCCCAGCCTTATCCAGCCCACCCTCCACGCATTTCAAACCTGTATCTACCAGAGCACACAGCTGCACAGCCCGCCACCCAAAAATGATGGTTCTTCAAGGGTTCTTCAATAAAGGCAGTCACATATAGAACCAGTGGTGAAATGGTTCTTCAGATTGATGGAGAATGTGTTGTATATGGTTCTATACAGCACCAAAACGGGCTGTTCTACTATTATGATGTCACGTTTATTCTTTAAAAAGATAGTTCTTCAAAGGTTCTTCAGTAAAGTTTAAATTAGGGGGTTCTCTGCATCATGAAAGGTTTCCTTACACTGATGAAGAAAGTGCTGTATTTGGTTCTATATAGCACCTTTTTGGAAAGGGTTTTATACAGCATCAAAAAGCGCTTCGATGTCACAGTATCGCTTGATACAACAGAAGAACCTTATTTTGGTGCTATATAGAACCCCTTTCAAAAAGGTTCTACATAGAACCACCTACAGTACATTCTCCATTGATCTGAAGAACCCTGCGTCCACTCACTGGCCACTTTATTAGAAACACCTACCTTGTGCTTCCACTCACTGGCCACTTTATTAGAAACACCCACCTTGTTCTTCCACTCGCTGGCCACTTTATCGGAAACACTCACTTCCTGCTTCCACTCACTGGCCACTTTATTAGAAACACCCACCTTGTGCTTCCACTAACTGGCCACTTTATCGGAAACCCCTCTCTTATAGCTCCACTATGTAGGTGTACAGTTACAAATTGTAGCTCATTTGTTTCTGCAGTTTATCAGCCCACTGTACTCTATTCATCACTGGTCAGTTTCTGACCACAGGGCCGCTGCTGTCCAGATAGTATTTGAGTGGTGGTTCATCCTCAGCAAAGTAGTGACCGGTAGTGTGAAACTGACCATAAATTAAGGGCTACAGCACAGCCACGACAAACGGTACCCCAGCAGAGTGAAGCAACAGAGGAGGCATTTCTGATGAATAAGCTGCACTTATTTTATTTATTGTATTGTATCTTATTGTTATTGTATTGCATTGAATGGCTCAGAGTTCTGTGTTCAACTCTGGTTCTTTTTCTCTCGGTGTCTGCAGTGACTGTGTTTCTATCAGTATCTGAGCTCAGGACCGTCTTTCTCTCTAAGCTATTGGTAACTAGCAGAGATACTTTCTCTAGACAGACAAAACACTTCTTGTAAGTCGCTCTGGATAAGAGCGTCTGCTAAACGCTGTAAATGTAAATGTAAAATGATGAATTGGCCGAGGAGTATGCATGAATGCAGTATAACGAGCCAATCTGTTATTTTCTGCCCTCCTCTGAATCACGAATACTACAACTGGACCGAGAAACTCCAGTAACGTGTGAAAACACTCAGCCACACCATGAGTGACAGGATGAGTCAAGCACAGCTCGTGCAGAGAGGACATTTTTCACACAAAAGGTGGCAAAAAAGCCTCAGTGTGATAAATGGGGAAGAGTTTTGGACCTGCCACAATGAAAGGTTAGCGATGCCACACAAAACGTGGCGTCAGATTGCATAGAAATGTCACACGTCCACACCACAAGGCATCAGGCAGTCAACACGTCTGGCCCATATGCAGCACATGCCGGCTCTCAGAGGGTCAGGTGGGCTTCAGACACAGCAGGACAGGTACGCTGGCTCTGTCCAGAAGACACAAAGTCCAGAAGTGCATAGTTGGCACAGAATGCATACAGCTTTTGGTAACACTTTATTAGGATAGTCCACTGTAGATGCTTTGTAGGTACTTAATTTACTTTCAAGCTACACACACACACACACACACACACACATGTCTTATAAGTCTTATCCTACTGGGTCATGAGGGGAACCTATGCCAGCTGTCATTGGGTGGAGGGCAGAATACACCCTGGACAGGTCACCAGTCCATCGCAGGACAGACAGACACTCATATACATGCACACACAGAGCACAAACGCAGGCAATGTAGCATGTCCAATTGGCCTGACCGCACGTCTCTGGACTGTGGGAGCACCCGGAGGAAACCACTGGGAGAACATGCGAACTCCACACAGAAAGGACCCTGGTCGCCCGGCTGGGGAATCGAATGTAGCCAACAAGTATTGGAAGCTTACACATCATCACACACTCGCCTTGAACCACAGCACAAAACACATGATCGAGCATGCGGTCAGCACTACGCTAAATGGTGAGGTATTAGCTTCAGTCACTTGTTAGTTAGTTGGGCTTGTAGCTCCACCAAACACGTCTTGACAGAAGAACCAGATTTTAGGGTAAAGCCAGGCAAACTGGGTCAGCTGGATTTTCTGCAGACCTGTTGCTTTAATACAGACAATGATTCAGTTATGAATCTTAAGACTTACAATTCAGAACTACTACAAATTATTCAGTATCTACTGTGAATTATTCAGTATCTTCTATGAATTATTCAGTGTCTACTATGGATTTTTTAATATCCACCATTAACTATTCAGTGTATATCATGTATTATTCAGTATCCACTATGAATTATTCCATATCTACTACAAATTATTTGATATCTACTATGAATTATTCAGCATCTACTATGGATTATTCAGTATCTACTATGAATTATTCAGTATCTCCTACAAATTATTTGATATCTACTATGAATTATTCAGCATCTTCTATGAGCTATTCAGTATCTACTATGAATTATTCAGCATCTACTATGAATTATTCAGCATCTACTATGAATTATTCAGCATCTACTATGAATGGTTCATCACCTGCTGCGAAACCGCTGTTCTGTAATTATGAGAGCGAGGAACCGAGTCGCGGACTCTCATACAGACCCTTAGAGTTGAACAGGCTCATAGAGGCAGCCTGACTCGAACCCCAGCTTAAACTGAAATGATCGCGCCAAAGGAGCCTCCCGCAGAGCTGCAAAGCACCACGTGTCAATAAAAAACACACTCGTGAAAAAACGCACCCAGAGCTTCCAGTGTGTGTGTGTGGGGTGGGAGGGTAAACAGGGGTTACACGTCTTCATGACCTGAGTTAAGGCTCAGAGTAAAGGCAGCAGCCCTGCCGTCACCCAGCTCCTCCTTCGAATTCCCCGTTCCACCTTAAACGGTGCAGCAGTTCGCTGCAGGCTGTCGGCGCCCGAATGGAACTGCTGCGCCATTTTTAAGGTGGACCGTGCGAATTGGAGCCGGGAGCCGGCGGAGCGAGGGAGGGCGGGGGAGGGGGGACTCGTCCGCGCTTGGCGGCTCGGTGGAAGCGGCGAGAGGGGGTGGACAGCGACGTGGTGCTGAAAGGCTCCGACGGCAGAGGGGCAGTCTATCCGGCCTCCACGCGAGACAGGCTACCGCTCCATTCAGCAGGAGCCGTGAAAACGTGAATGGCACAAAAAAAAAGAGAGGGATTTTTCTCCCCCCCTCCCTCCCTCCCTTTCTCCTCGCCGAAGATGGCGCCCAGAGCTAACCCAACCCAGGAGGACGCAAAAGCTGCTACACCGGCGCCAGTGGCAGCCAAAGCCCCAGCGAAAGCCCCTAAATGTAGGAAAGCAGAGCCCCCCCCGACACCCCAAGGCACCAGCACTTAGAGGCCAGTGGGGTCAGTTCCCTGTTCGAATTTCCCCGTTCCACCTTAAATGGTGCAGCAGTTACATTCTGGCGCCTGAGGCGCCAGAATGTAACTGCTGCACCATTTAAGGTGGAACGGGGAAATTCGAACAACAAGCTGGCGAATGGAAGCCGCAGCGGGGTAAAGGAGCAGGAGGAGGCGTCTTACTTCAGCATGGACTGCTCCTTCTCCTCTTCCTTCTTCTGGCGATCCATGACCGAGAGGATGATCTTTCGCTCCTCCTCGGTGAGGTGGCTCAGGTCCGGCACGTCCGGCGGGGCTGCCGGGCTGCCCCGGGGCCCGAGAGGAGCTGACATCTTCAGGCTGCTGCAGAGAATGATAGATACACACGTACATAGTACAGAAAGCAGGCTGGCGGAGGAGCTAGAGGAGCCAACGCAGCGACAGGGCTCCCTACACCGGGATTACAGAGTGGACAGTGCCATGATATCCTATATTATCGTTGCCTCGGCTGCGTTTGGCCACCTGCTCTGCCTCCACAACCCGCTAATTCCCACTGACTTCCTCCGCCGTCCTGCCAGAGCAGCTCCTGCCTCCCCTGCCTCGTGCACACCTCCTCCTCCCCCGGGCTGAGAAATCAAGCGCTCTTGCCTTTTAGCTCGCAGTCATGGTCAGTCCAGTCTAACCCATAGCTGCTCCCTCTCTGGACGGCTCCTCTCTCCGCGTCGCTTTGGCTCCCCTTTAGTTTATTTATTTATTTTTGATTTATGTTTTTTTTTTCTTTTCCTGAGCCCACATAGCTCCCCCCCCCCCTCTCCTGGCTGATACAATTCTTGGAGATTTCTTCAATGCAGAAAAAAAAATGGATGCAATAAAGGGGAAACAGACCGAAAGCCCCTGGTGGGCGGGGCGACGCTCTGACGTAGGACAAAGATCAGCCACGCCCCCGCCTGGTGGTCGGGGCAAAGAGGAAGTCACCAAGGAGTTTTCGCTTCCCACCCGTTTTCCGGCAAACGAGGATTGGTTGAAAGATGCTTCTCCATGGGGTTCTTTGGTGAAGGCAATGGTTCCTTGGGGAACCAAAGGTCATGTGTGCTTAGATGGGTCTTCTGACAGATGGAAAATGTGTTGGATGTGGTTCTATATAGCTCCAAACAGGGTTCTGGTATCGGATGGATATTGTATTAGAAGCAGAACTCTTTTTGGTGCTATGTTCTACATAGAACCATTCGTTAATTATATGTACTCTCACCGGCCACTTTATTAGGTACCCCTTGCTAGTAAAAGGCTGGACCCCCTTTTGCCTTCAGAACTGCTTTAATTCTTCGTGTCAGTCTTTCAACAAGGTGTTGGAAACGTTCCTCAGAGATTCTGGTTGGTTATTTGAGTTCCTGCTGCCTTTCTATCATCTGGAACCAGTCTGCCCATTCTCCTCTGACCTCTCACATCAACAAGGCATTTTCATCCACACAACTGACCGCTCACTGGATGTTTCCTCTTTTTCGGACCGTTCTCTGTAAACCCTAGAGATGGTTGTGTGTGAAAATCCCAGCAGATCAGCAGTTTCTGAAATACTCAGACCAGCCCGTCTGGCACCAACAACCACGCCACGTTCAAAGACCCTTAAATCCCCTTTCTTCCCCGTTCTGATGCTCGGTCTGCACTTCAGCAAGTCGTCTTGACCACCTCTACACGCCTCTACATGTGTATGTATATTTATTTTGTGGTCAGTTCTGGGTTCAGTGCGGTGTTTGCTGGATGTACGGAAGTGAAGGGAAGGCATGAAGCAGCTGGTCCAGTCAGTTCATCCAGGCCATGTGAGCAACAGAGGACACCCTAAATCCACTGGAGACACAGCGTATCTCTCACGGAATAATCTGGACCGTATTCAGGTGCAGTCGTCTCTCTAGTAAACACAACCGTCTCGCCAAGACACATTCGACAAGCAAAACTCCTCCCAGTACAACCTAAACTCCTCCCAGTACAACCTAAACTCCTCCCAGTACAACACAAACTCCTCCAGTACAACCTAAACTCCTCCCAGTACAACACAGACTCCTCCAGTACAACCTAAACTCCTCCCAGTACAACACAGACTCCTCCAGTACAACCTAAACTCCTCCCAGTACAACCTAAACCCCTCCCAGTACAACACAGACTCATCCAGTACAACCTAAACTCCTCCCAGTACAACACAGACTCATCCAGTACAACCTAAACTCCTCCCAGTACAACCTAAACTCCTCCCAGTACAACACAGACTCCTCCATTACAACCTAAACTCCTCCCAGTACAACACAGACTCCTCCAGTACAACCTAAACTCCTCCCAGTACAACCTAAACTCCTCCCAGTACAACACAGACTCATCCAGTACAACCTAAACTCCTCCCAGTACAACACAGACTCATCCAGTACAACCTAAACTCCTCCCAGTACAACCTAAACTCCTCCCAGTACAACACAGACTCCTCCATTACAACCTAAACTCCTCCCAGTACAACACAGACTCCTCCAGTACAACCTAAACTCCTCCCAGTACAACACAGACTCCTCCAGTACAACCTAAACTCCTCCCAGTACAACACAGACTCCTCCAGTACAACCTAAACTCCTCCCATTAAAACCAAAACTCCGATTCCGGCCCAGCCAACCGGAGACACAGTTGGCTACCAAGTGTAAATGCACAAGGCTAAAATCTTATCAGGACACAGTCACACACAGGAAGTGACCAGGTGTAAACAGGGTCACTCTTGGGCAAGGGCAGGGTTCTGGTTTCAGAAGTGACTGGGGGTCTATTTACATTTGTGTGGGCTTTCTCCTCCCCGTTGAATGTCCTGTCTGGAGTCCATGTGGTGATGTTTCCCTGAAATCTGTCAAATCCTTTTCTGGGTAGCGAGAAACGGATTACGGCCTGGATAGAACTTTTTTTTCAAACCGTCAGAAAACAGCATGAATTCAGAACCAGCTCATGTAGGAACTTTCTGTGAGGAGCTTTTAGAGGGACGTCTGGTTCCCATCACCACCACTGTGAGCAGCTCTGACTCTCTAGGACAGAGCGTTTCACCCCAAACCGCTCTGAACGGCTCTGTTTACATCTGAACCGTTTAATTAAGCAGGGATTTTGAAAAACAGGTGGGGTTCCCCTTTAACTGTGTAGTGTGTGGGAGATGGGGGAGAATACATGTAACTCTGTGAGGCCCAGTAGATGTAAGAGGTACTACCTACACATTAGGGGGCATCTATTACAGCCATACATTGAAACAGTTTTTAGGAAACCAAAGGTTCTTCAGGGATGCCGGTCCAAGGAACCCCTTTTGGAACCCTTATTTTTAAGAATGGAGCTGGTGCTGTTGCCATTCTAGACACTCCAGCTCCTCTGACTGCTGCAGTGCTTTCCCACACAGCTTTGTCAACACGTCTTCCTCAGAGAGACTACAGGGCTGTAAAATGGACCTATGCTGCCACCTGCTGTTGAGGAGGATGACACTGCTCAGCCCAATTGTGAGAAAATGTACATTATTGATCCAGTAAGTAACTGTGTAATTAACCCCCTACTGCAGGTGTTATGAGAGCAACTAAAACATATTTGATTCACTTTTCTTACATAAAATGGACCTGATTATTAAATATCAAAACATTTTGTGTGCAGGGGTGGGCGGCACGGTGGTGCAGTGGGTAGTTGTGTTGCCTCACAGCAAGTAGGGCCTGGGTTCGATTCCCCGGCTGGGCAGTCCTTCCTGTGTGGAGTTTGCATGTTCTCCCTGTGTCTGTGTGGGTTTCCTCTGGGTTCTCTGGTTTACTCCCACAGTCCAAAGACAAGCAGTCAGGCTAACTGGACATGGTGAATTGCCCATAGGTGTGAGTGAATGTGTCTGTTTGCCCTGCGATGGACTGGCCACCTGTCTGGTGTGTATCATGCCTTCCGCCCGATGACAGCTGGGATAGAAGCACAACGTTGCTTCTAGACAATAAACATATTTCCAAAACCCTTCAAATTATGAAGAGAAGTCGTAACACATTAATAGGGAGGGCAACAGTGACCTGCTGCGTGCCAGATAGTGAGCTCACATTCATCTGTGAGGAGCTTTTAGAGGGGGACGTCTGGTTCCCATCACCACCACTTGGAGCAGCTCTGACTCAGTCCAATCCATTCCACCTGTCGCACAACGTTGCTTCTAGACAACAAACATGTTTCTGCAAATTGTCATTTTAAAAAAATGATACTGAATGTTAAAACAGAGGTTTAAAAGTGCCCACTAAGAGGGAGCATGGCCAGTCACATGCTTTTACTGATAAGATAATATGAGATAATGCTTTATTAGTCCCACAGCAGGGAATTCACAGCACTACAGCAGCAGAGTAACAGGAGTAAGGCTCTCAGGAATAGAAACGGGAAACAATATAAACATTATAAACATTATAAATAATAAAAGTTAAAGTTAAATCTCGACTATTTACAACAAAATAAGAATAAGAATAAAATAAGAGTTGCATAAGATCTGTATTGCACTTATGAACATATTGCACAATGAAAAATATTTACATTCTGTATAGTGTGTGTGTATATTGTATGCATGTGTATTGTGTGTGTGTGTGTGTATTGTATATGTGTATATAATGTGTGCTGCAGAGGCTTGATGGTCTGCATGGGAAGACCAGCCAAGAGTGAGTTGCAGTAGTCGAGCCTTGAGATGGCCAGAGACTGCACGAGCACCTGGGTGGCCTCTTGGGTGAGGAAGGGTCAGATCCTCTGGATGTTGTACAGTAGAAACCTGCATGACCGAGTCAGGTTCGCGATGTGAGTCGAGAATGATAACTGGCCATCCAGGGTCACACCAAGACTTCTTGCCTCTGCAGATGGAACAATCCAGGAGTTCTCGATGAGATAGCAAGATCATGAGGACCTGTAGTCACAGGGATGAATATCAGCTCAGTCTTGCTAGGACTGAGCTTCAGGTGGTGGGCTGCCATCCATGTAGAGATGTCAGACAGGCATGCCGAGATGCAACTGGAAACCTGTGAGTCAGAGGGAGAGAAAGAAAACATTAGTTGAGTGTCATCAGCATAACAGTGATAAGAGAAGCCATGAGAAGATATTACATCACCAAGAGAGCTGGGGTTAAGTACATTTGAAGGGAAATACTTTAGTACTTTTACTCAAGTGGAGGTCTAAAGGGAGGAACTTCTACTTTTACTGGAGGAATATTTTACCTTGGGGGTCTCGACTTTAACTCCAGTACGTGGTTTGAGTACTTCGTCCACCTCTGGCTGTTTCAGTAAAAGTTATTTAGTTTTCAGCATCAGGAAAAAAGCATCTAAAGACAACAGCAAATTACACAGAAGCCACAACAACTTCATGTAGTGTCACATTTTAAAGTGTAATCCTATGCAAGGTTTGGGTGCCTCTGGTCAAATTCCTTGTACTTGTTGATTTTCTAATGTTAACATATCCTCTGCAGAGACCACACGTCTGCACATTCTAATACACAGTTACTGTTCACTTGCTCAAGTTAACAAGTTTAAGAAAACACAAACATAAAATGTTGCCTGTGCAAACGTTTGCATACGAGCGTATTTCCTCTGTCCACCCATTCCCGTTATTCCAGCTCCCGTTCTTCTCAGGAGCCTCACTTTCAGCTCCTCAAAGAACCTGCAGACACGCCTCCAAAGCTCAGTCTGAGAAGCTGGTTGTATTTTCTGAGGTGATCAAACCCATTCAGTGGTGCTGAGGTCTGGACCTCTGGGGTGGTCAATCCATCATTCAGCTTCTTTGTTTGATGTGTCCGTCTCCTTTTCTCAGTGAGGTTCTTCTTGATCAGCTACACGTCCTTTCAGACCCACAGCGCTGAGTGGTCTTCTCACAGTGGAAGGATGGACAGAAACACCTGTGGATGTTTTCAGATCTGTAGCAGCTCGATGTTCTCCTCTCTCTCAGAGACGAGAGCTTTAGGTGCTGTTTATCTGATGGGGGGGGGTAAGTTTTGGGGTCTAACAGGTCTTCCAGGTGGTTGTTAGGAGCCCCAGTTTTATAATCAGTTTTTGAACTCCAGTTTTGGAAACTTTCATATGCAAGTGGATCATCTTGTATGTAATCTCCTCAGAAACGTCTCCTGAATAATTTGTAAATGATACTGTTTTAACTGGAAATTGCACTGTACTGTATACATCAGAAAGTTTTAGATTTTGAAATATAAACACGTCAGAATTGTAAATCCTGCCAGACTAAACTGTAAAACACCAGGAAGGACGGTGGAGAGTGTTAGTGATATAAAAAGGCTCATGTATGAGGAGAAGGTTTATCTCTCACATACACCTTCTAAGTTGGTCCCAGCTGTCATCGGGCAGGATCACCTGCCTTCAGGTGAGCAATTTAGCCCACCTGCATGTCTGTAGACTGTGGGAGGAAACCCAGAGACGGGGAGAACATGCAGACTCCACACAGAAAGGACCCTGGTTGCCCGGCCGGGGATTCAAACCCAGACCCTACTTGCTGTGAGGCAACAGCGCTACCAACCGTGCCACTGTGCCACCCTGTAGCTGAACATATGTGTTGTTAATGAGCTTGTTCTAAATCCCTTTAGCATTTGTAGAGCTGTAAAGTGCAACTGAGGCCTATTTGAAAACCCTGTGCTTTATTTCTTTGCTAATATTTGCTGTGTTGTTTGTTAACGTGGGACGTACTAGACTGCGCTGTATTGGTCCTCTGGGCTGTGTTTGATAGCCATGTTCTGTATTTGTAAGCCACAGTGCTTGTTCCTAAGCATTTATAAAACTTTCTCTCTTTGATTCTCAGCTTTGGCATTAAAGGGGAATTCCACCAATTTTTCATAATTCCTGCATCATTTATTTTTTTACAGTGGTGGTGATGGGAACCAGACGTCGCCATGACTACAACACAGATATAGACACTTTATTTACCATCCAGAACCACCAGAGAACCTACACGAGTCTTCTGAGTTCATATGGAATGCTGATGATGGAAAATAGTGGAAAATCTGGAATAATGAGTTTTCTTTGGGGACTATTTTGCCGCACAGCGCCCTGCATGTCTCCCTCCACCATGAATGGAGTTGAAGTTCTCTAAACTCACATAAAACAGCGTCTCAGTCATCAGGCAGTGAATTCAGAACCAGCTCATGTAGGAACTTTCTGTGAGGAGCTTGAATGTGAGCAGCTCTGACTCTGTAAGTTTATCTAGAACAGAGCGTTTCACCCCAAACCGCTCTGAACGGCTCTGTTTACGTCTGAACCAGTTAATTATGTACAAATTTTGAAAAATTAGTGGAAATGACCTTTAACCTCTTACCAAGCCATGGTTTTGTTACACACTTCAATGTCTTCAATCTAAGAAAAGCTCTAGCAGTTTGCACTGAAATCCCTCTAGTTACTGAAGAATAAACCTCAGTATGCAATTATCCTGGGATGTTAAAGAGCGGAGAGGAGCGCGCAGGACCCTGGAGTCACCAGACTGAATGAGAAGAATCCAGGCTGTGATTCTGCCATGCTGGGAAAACAGAAAAGAGGAAGCGCTCCATGCGAGGAGGATGTTGGGGTTAGGGCCCGCGTCACGTGCCGTATCACTCGAAAAAGGGAACAGCTCTGTCGTTGGTTTGAGTCAGTTTTCTCTCGCTGTTGATACTTAACAAATGCAAGCAAGTCAGAGAAACGTAGCTGCGCTCCTTCAGTGACGTTTAGAGAGTCCGTCAGATTTATTTCACGAGTGTTTACTCGCTCAGTGCAGTCTTGAGAGGAACTCTCAACTTCTTCCCCATCGCAGCAGCTATTAGCACATTCTTTCACTCACGCTGTTTGTGCTCGGCCTATCTTTCCCTCTCTGTACTCCACGGTTTACAGCCTGGCCTACTTGCCAGCTGCGAGTGATGCTTCCATGTTACTGACCGCTGAGTGTGACTCGGTGAGAGCTCAGAAGTAATGAGATTGATGTACAGATGAGTTAAACCTATGACCTTTGTCTTCTTCTTCTGCTGTGACTTGACCAGGGCATGTTTTGGTTTGTCCATCTGAATTTTCGTGACCAAATCATAAGGCAAATTATTCAGTAACTGCATAAAATAAATCTACATTTTTATTTATTTATCTTTTATTTTTTGTAAAAGCCCCTCATGATCTCCACACATCACTACACGCTCACAGTTTACTGCTAAAGTCCAAAAAGCCTCCTTACACACTTAACACACTTTGGTTCTTCAAGGGTTCTTTAGTAAAGAAAATGGTTCTATATTGAACCATGAACGCTCAAAGGACTCGTTACATGATTAAAGCGTTCTGAAAGGGTTCTTTGGACTGAAGGAAAATGTGCATGAATAGAACCTTTTTGAAAAGGGTTCTATATAGCACCCGAAAAGTACAAGCTTGACATTGTAACAGTAGAGGAACGCTTTTTGATGCTATATAGGAAACGTTCTTTATAGAACCATCTAAAGCACATTCCCCATCACTCTGAAGAACCCTTTCATGATGCAAAGAGCAATTTAATCATGCAAAGGGTTCTTCAAGGTTTTATATAGAACCACTTCCTTTAAGTGATACTTTTTAATCCCACCAACGGGGAAATTCCACCTCCACATTTAACCCATCCATGAAGTGAAGCACCACGTACACACTAGTGAACACACACACTAGGGGGCAGTGAGCACACTTGCCCGGAGCGGTGGGCAGCCCCATCCACAGCACCTGGGGAGCAGTTGGGGGTTAGGTGTCTTGCTCAAGGACACCTCAGTCATGGACTGTCGACACTGGGGATCGAACCGGCGACCTTCTGGTCACAGGGCCAGTTCCCTGACCTCCAGCCCACAACTGCCCCTTTTGCCTTTACAAAAGAACCCCTGACGCACCATCTTTTTAAAGAGTGTACTTTATAAAAAGCCTAGCCTTACACACTAAAAAAGAGGGTTCTTCAATGTTCTTTGGTAATGAAAATGCTTCTATATAGAACCATGAACACTCAAAGAACCCTTTGCATGGAGAAATGGTTACATATATTGATTGTGAATGTGTCGTAGAAGGTTCTACATAGAACCCTTTTGAAAAGGGTTCCGTATAGCACCAAAAAATGTTCTTCTACTGTTATGATGTCTGTTACAATAGAAGAATGCTCTTTGGTGCTATATGGAACCACAAAGCACGTTCTCCATCAGTCTGAAGAACCATCTCACCATGCAAAGAACCATTTACTCATGTGAAGGGTTCTTTGAGCTGTAATGGGACTACATACAAGTATATGTTCTTTACTAAAGAACGCTTAAAGAACCGCCTTTTTTTTAAGTGTGTACTTGTTCTGATGCAAAAAGTTTCCGTTATTTATTTTTATTGGATCAAGTGAAGAAGAAACACAGGAAAGGCCAAAATCTGCTTTTTACTGAACGTACAGCAAAAAAGACACGTATAGGACCCTCAACCTGGGTGAGGTCACCGCTCACCACTGGCTTTACTCTGATGGTGACACCCCCAACACATTAACCCACTCCAGACACATAATTAAGCAGTAGAACACTCGACATCATGTGTTACCACGAAATACCATCCCGGCTGTGATCTGGTGTCCGTAGATCATCCCAGCCGTGATGTTACTGGTGATAACTCCCTCCTCGAGTGTCTCTACTGCTTTAATACAGCAGTTAAATAAATACAGTAAGAAATGAATAAACTGGCCGTGAACGCGGCTTTAATATGTTTTAATGTTCAGCTCCTTCCTCCTAATTAGAGCTCCTTAACGAGCAGCTTGTCGTCAGAGTAACGAGCTCCACCCACTCGCCGCTCAGCCGGCAGTTCGTTCTCCAGCTCCTTACACTAAATTCCCAAACTGTCGTCACCACTGAGCAGCTTTTCAGTCGCAGCTGTGACAGAAGAACAGCTGAACAACCTGGAATCAGCCAGAAATGAACCCAACACCATTCGCCAGGCGTGTCTGATCTTCAGAGTCGGACCAAATCAGACTGAGCCGTAAAGCTGAGCCAATATCAGGTTCAGCTCAGTTTGGTCAGTTTCTCCAGATCAGTATTAATGTTGTTTTGTTCCAGCCGGTCTGTGAAGCTTCTTACAGCCCGTTTAGTTTGGCGAATGGTGTTGGGTTCATTTCTGGCTGATTCCAGGTTGTTCAGCTGTTCTTCTGTCACAGCTGCCGACTGAAAAGCTGCTCAGTGGTGACGACAGTTTGGGAATTTAGTGTCGCCTCATCTTCAGAGTCGGACCGAATCGGCTGTCGGTCAGATGTGATCTTAACAGTTTCCGTTTTCTGTTTGTGGCAAAGTAAGAAGTAAAAACGTTCAGATGGCTCGAGCGTCTCCTGCAGCCGTCAGAGTCGTTGCTTAGCAACAGCGTCTCAGCGAAGTGATAGTGTTTGTGAAAAACCTGTGATGTTATGGTGAAATAACAGCACAGATAGAACGACTCTCAACCAATCAGCTCATGTGGCCGGAACTGACTGCTGTATAACAGCAAATAAAACACTTACACATAACTATAACTAACAGACATCAACATAAAACGCTGTAAGTCCCTTTGTCGGAGGGCGCATGCATTGCCTGAGCCTTGACCTGTGGTCCTCTGCCAAGCCACACCTCCAGAGTCTCTCAGTGTGGTCACCAGCCAGCAGAAGGACACTGCAATGTTTTTATCAGAGTGTCACTTTACAATAAGGCTGCACTCAGAAATATCACAGAGACAGCGCTGACCAAACAAACACCCATGAAGCAGATCTGACAGCTGACTTAACTTCATCGACGCAGCACAAGTTTCAGTGACTCACATGCATTTGTTAAGAAAAATAATAATTAAAAAATAAATAATTAAATAATTTAAAAATAACAGAGCCGTTTCTTCTCTTCTTTAACGTAGCCATATAAAGGTTTATAAATGTTTTACAATTAGTCCATTAATGGTTAATTAATAGACAGCAAAAAAATCAGGGCAACAGTGACTTTCTGCTTGCCAAATAGTGAGCCTGCATTCACATGTGTTGTTAAATAGTCAGAAATCTGGAAAAAAAAAGTTCTCTTTAGGGACTATTTTGCCTCACAACAACCTAAACGTATCCCTCATAGGGGTGGTGTGAATGGTGGTGGGGGGGGGGGGGGATATAACAGTGTCTCAGTTATCAGGCAGTTAATTCATAACCTCATAACCTCAGAAGCTCCTCCCAGTACAACACAGACTCCTCCCAGCACAACATACACTCCTCCCAGTACAACACAGACTCCTCCTAGTACAAACTAAACTCCTCCCAGCACAACATAAACTCCTCCCAGTACAACATAAACTCCTCCCAGTACAGCCAAAACTCTTCCCAGTACAACTAGAACTCCTCCCAGTACAGCCAAAACTCTTCCCAGTACAGGTACAGCCAAAACTCTTCCCAGTACAGCCAAAACTCTTCCCAGTACAACATAAACTCCTCCCAGTACAGCCAAAACTCTTCCCAGTACAACTAGAACTCCTCCCAGTACAGCCAAAACTCTTCCCAGTACAGCCAAAACTCTTCCCAGTACAACCAGAACTCCTCCCAGTACAACACTAACTCCTGCCAGTACAACATAAACCCCTCCCAGTACAGCCAAAACTCCTCCCATTACAATCTAAACACCTCCCATTAAAACCAAAACTCTGATTTGGCTTCCAAGTGTAAATGCCTGAGGCTAAAATCTTATCAGGACATAATCACACAGGAAGTGACCAGGTGTAAACAGGGTCACTCTTGGGCAAGGGCAGAGTTCTGGTCATCAGGCAGTGAATTCAGTACCAGCTCCTGTAGGAACTTTCTGTGAGGAGCTTTTAGAGGGAGACGTCTGGTTCCCATCACCACCACTGTGAGCAGCTCTGACTCGGTAAGTTTATCTAGAGCAGAGCGTTTCACCCCAAACCGCTCAGAACGGCTCTGATTACGTCTGAACCGTTTAATTAAGCAGGGATTTTGAAAAACAGGTGGAGTTCCCCTTTAAGCATCATGTTTACATTTGGATTTTGATTTCCTATGGTTACCATGACCCTCATGCTGGTCAACATTTCTCTCTCTTGGTTGTTTCACACTCGTTTAGTGCACCAACATGAGCGCACGAGAAAACAATGAACTCCTCACGTCCCTTCGTCCTTCATCCGGGTCTCTGCGACACTGGGCTCGTGTTTACGTTTTCTAGGAAAATAGTCGCTGTCGCTTTAACGAAGCCGCGCCTCCGGCGACGTCAACTTGCTTTCTTTTCCCACCCGTGTTCAGATCAGCCCCGCCCTCCTGCGCTGGGATTGGTCCGCGGCGGCCCAGATCCTGGGCTGGGATTGGCTGCTGCTTCCCAGGCTGCTTATTGAGTTTGAACTACCAGCCAATCCTGTGTTACCTGGATAAGGGCGTCTGCTAAACGCTGCGAGTGTAATATATAAAAATGCAGGTCTACATGTTTTTATTAAGTGTGGGATTTGATCTGTGAGTTTTTTCTCCTATAAATCACAGCAGTGGACAGTAACTGAGTAACTGAGCAAATGTAATTAGTTTCTGTACTTTAGTATTTTTGGTGTATCTGTACTGAAGTTTCTCCGTTCTGGGCGACTTTTTCCTTTCACTCCACTACATTTCAGAGTCTAATATCCGACTTTTTCCTCCTACATTTTGAGAAATCTGTCGTTCCTTTTGGTTTCTGTGTGTATAAAAACGTCACATGTCAAAACGAAAGAAGCGCAAAGCCAGAGCACCAATCAGGGCCCAGCGGTCACTTTGTTTAGAGCTGGTTTTGACCTGTTGGTCATACCGACCCAGTGCAGCACGCGGTTCAACGTCAGCGCAGCAGCGTAAAACTTTGGGAGAGTCTGTTCAACATAAATGATGAACTAACCTAACTTTGTGTAAATAGAGCTCAATATAGAAATATGTCCACATATGCAGTCGAGACTGACGCGGCTTTTTTCTGAATTTCTACAAACACCGTTTCATTTTATAGTAAATGAGTTTGGGCTGGTTTATGTTTATGAACAGACGCCTACAGATCAACATAGTAAAGGAGCTCATCTGTGATCCTGAGTTTAAAGCCAGTTTTTATTCAACTTAAACTTGGAACTAAGTTGTAAATAAATCTGAAACTGAAACTTTGCTTGTGTGTAAAAAGTGATTTCAGAGCCACTCGGTTCTCCCTGATGGAAACTGTTTACCTTCAGTGTTTTGTGCTTCTGATCATTTTAATAGACGTCAGCGTCACCAATTAATGACGTTCTATTAAAAGACTGGTTTACCAAGAGAGACGCTGGAGGACTTTCACCTGAAATGAGTTCATGAAGCCAGTCTGGTTATAAAAATGATAACAGGACATCAGAGCCAGAATTACTCTTTTAGTACTTTTACTTTATACTTAAGTACATTTGAAGGGAAATACTTTAGTACTTTTACTCAAGTGGAGGTCTAAAGGGAGGAACTTCTACTTTTACTGGAGTGATATTTTACCTTGGGGGTCTCGACTTGTGTACTTCGTCCAGCTCTGATAAATCAGAGATTTTCGCAGCTTTACTGTGAAGGATCAATATCACACCCACATTATTAAATATTGTATTTGATCTGCAACTCATTTTAGGCGTAAAACCAAAGTTTCCAGTTCGAGTCCAGGCCAGTTTGGGTTTAAGATGACGAAGAAATGAAGTAGTTCTTAATAAGAAAAGCAGTACTTTCACTCATTTTGGTGCGGTGGGCGGTGCTGTCGCCTCACAGCAAGGAGGTTCTGAGTTCGAGTCCCCGGCCGGGCAACCGGGGTCCTCTCCATGTGGAGTTCGCATGTTCTCCTCGTGTCTGCATGGGTTTCCTCCGGGTTCTCCGGTCTCACCCCACAGTCCAAAGTCTGTCTGTCTGCCCTGTGATGGACTGGCGACCTGTCCAGGGTGTGTCCTGCCTTCCACCCGATGACCGCTGGGATAGGCTCCAGCTCCCCCCGCGACCCAGAAGGAGAAGCGGCTTAGAAGATGTGCGTTTATCTCATTTATTTATTTCATTGCATTTCACTTTGTGTCATTTTCGACTATTTCACTGCTGCTGATTTACCCATTTAGTTTACGCGCTTTAAAAAGATGGTTCTTCAAGTGTTCTTTAGTCTACTTAGAACCATGGGTTCTATTTAGAACCTTAGAGGGTCTCTTTGTGAGGTGAGTTGCTTCATGAGATTGATAGAGAACGTGTTGTATAGGGTTCTATGAAGCATCAAAACGGGTTCTGTTATTGCTACGATGTCAAGCTTGTACACAATCAAAGAACCCTTTTTGGTGCTGCATAGAACCATTTTCAAATAGGTTCTATATTGAACCATACACAACACATTCTCCATAGAACCTGAAATGGTTCTTTGCATGGTGAAAGGGTTCTTCAGATGGATAGAGAATGTGTTAGGTATGGTTCTTTGTAGCACCAAAAAGGGTCCTGTTACCGCTACGATGTCAAGCTTGCAAAATGACAGGAGAGCCCTTTTTGGTGCTGCATAGAACCATTTTCAAAAAGGTTCTATTTAGAACCATACACAACACAACACATTCTCCATCAGTCTGAAGAAGCACTTCACCACACAAAGAACCAATTAAGCATGCAAATGGTTCTATATAGAACTCTTGGTTCTAAGCAGACCCTTAAAGAACCCTTATTTAAGAGCGTAGTAGTGATGTATGTTGCAATTGTTGTGAATAACTGCGTCTGTTAAAAACGAGTTGAGCTTAAAAAAACAAAACTATTAGCCAATCACAGCGCAGGGGGCGGGACCTTCCCGAATACGGGTGGGAAAACAAATGCTCTTCGTCCTCCTTCTTCTTGTTGTTCTTCAGCACGGTCTAAGTGGTTCTCCATGCGGTGGAGGTCATGCGGGGAAGCCCCAGCTCTGCGTGGCGTTTTTACGAGGCTGATGGTTACATGATCGCCGCTTACAGCCGCTCATAAATGACATCTTTATAGGGTTTTCCTCTGGCACGGACAGAGACCCGCGGGTAAACAACCATGAGTGCTATTTCCAGACCGCGACACCGCGGGGCAGCAGCAGCAGCAGCGCTGCCCGTCCCTCCTCCGGACTCCAGCAGCGCGCCTTTCCCCGCTCCAGCGAGGCTCCTGAAGCACATTAGGTATGAGAACCTGGCCGCTGGGCTGAGCGGGGGCGTCATAGCCACCATGGTGCTTCACCCTCTCGATCTGGTCAAGATCCGCTTTGCAGGTAAGCTCGGGAGGCGCTGGCAGCAGCACTGACCTACTTATGTGTTTACAGCTGGGAGAAAAGACATCCACAAAGGGAATCCTATTAACACGCACACGCTTAGGTGCTGGACACACATCCTGTTTTCAGTTGCAACCTCAGATCATAGCTACTGACATTAGGCCTTGACCAGAGTTTTGATTCATAGCCTTAGAACATAATCATAATCATAGACCATAGTCCTGAACATTAGGCTTGGATCATAGTCGTAGGCCATAGTTCGATTGGCTTGGACCATACTGTTGGCTTGGGCCATAGTCATAGTCCTCAGTCCTGAACATTAGACTTGTACCATAGTCCTGAACATTAGGCTTGGACCATAGTCGTAGACCATATTTCGTTTGGCTTGGACCACAGTATTGGCTTGGGCCATAGTCATAGACCCCAGTCCTGAACATTAGGCTTGTACCATAGTCATAGACCATTGTCCTGAACATTAGGCTTGTACCATAGTCATAGACCATAGTTCATTTGGCTTGGACCATAGTATTGGCTTGGGCCATAGTCATAGACCCCAGTCCTGAACATTAAGCTTGTACCATAGTCATAGACCCCAGTCCTGAACATTAAGCTTGTACCATAGTCGTAGACCCCAGTCCTGAACATTAGGCTTGTACCACAGTCCTGAACATTAGGCTTGTACCATAGTCATAGACCATAGTTCATTTGGCTTGGACCATAGTATTGGCTTGGGCCATAGTCATAGACCCCAGTCCTGAACATTAGGCTTGTACCATAGTTGTAGACCCCAGTCCTGAACATTAGGCTTGTACCATAGTCATAGACCATAGTTCATTTGGCTTGGACCATAGTATTGGCTTGGGCCATAGTCGTAGACCCCAGTCCTGAACATTAGGCTTGTACCACAGTCCTGAACATTAGGCTTGTACCATAGTCCTGAACATTAGGCTATGACCAAAGATTTGGGTCATAGTTTTGAACATAAGGCTTGGACCATAGTATTGAATCATAGGCTTGGGCTATATAGACCATAGTTTTGAACACTAGGATGGGACCATAGACTTGGACTATAGATGTCAATGACAGTGTTGGACTTAGACATTAATCTTGGATGATAATCTTAGATCAAACTTTTAAATCATAGCTTAAACATTAGGCTTAGACCTCACACTCACAGTAGGGGTGAGTGATATGGCAAAAATATAATATTACAATACTTTAAGAGATTTTCACGATACTTGTTATGTCACAATATTTATTTGTTTAGACATCTGATCAGTTGGAACAGAGAATAACGAGCCAGTGGAGCTAATATTTAAGAAATACTGTCAAAACTGTGAACACAATTATTTTTATTTTGCAGTAAATCCAGATAAACTGGGCTAATTTTACTCTCTTTATAGTGAACCAAGTACTAGCAGGCACTGTCGATTATAAATGACTATAAATAATGAAATTAATGAAATTATGACTTAATTTATCACAATAATGATACGTAATGTCATATTGCACAGCCCTAACTTAAACTTAGGCCATAGGTCTATAAATTAGGCTTGGACCATATATATAGACCACAGATATGGGCATTAGGCTTGCATCCTTGTCTTGAATCTTAGCTTTGGATTATAATTATGGACTTGGACCATAAGCTTGGACATTAGGCTTGGACCATAGACTGAGTCTATACTTTTGGATGATAATCTGGACTGTAGCCTTAGAATTGGATATTAAGCTTGGATCAAACTCTTGATCATACTGTTGGATCTAGCTTGGACATTGGGCTTGGACCTTAGGCTTAGACCATATGTCTGGATATTGCCCTTGCATCATTGTCGTAAATCCTAGTCTTGGATTATAGTGGTGGATTTAGACATTGTCTAGTCTTAGACCATCATCTTGGATTAAAGTGTTAGATTATAGTCTAAGGCCATAGCGTTGGATCATAATCTTGGACTATATTGTTGGACTGTAGTCTTGGTCCAGAATGGACATTAGGATTAGACTGTGCCTGTGGACATTGGGCTTGGATTATAGTCTTAGGCATTAGGCTTGGACCAAAGTGTTAGACCATTCTCTTAGATCGCAGGCTTGGGATTTGGTTCTGTACCATAGATTTAGATAGGCTTGTATTATTGTCTCACCTCTCATAGTTAATCATAATGTCAGGCTGTAGTTTTAGAACATAGTCTCACTCTAGAACCTTGGACCCCAGTCTTAGGTCATAGAATTTGATCGTAGTTGTGGGCATTAGGCCTGGACTACAGTCTCAGGCCATATTCTTATGCTGTACTCATGCGCACCCTTGCCCTAGAACCTTGGACCGAAGCCTTGGGCCGTGTTTTAGGCCTGTAGTTGTGGAACGTGCAGTGTTTCTCTTGGCTCTCCACAGCCTGCACTGCCGAGTGTGGTGCTGTTTGTGATTGGAGTCCGGTGCCCGTTTTGTATTAAAGCGTAAATAAGGCCGTCAGTGCTGATTTTTGGGCGTGTCACCAGTGCACCTGGCAGGCCGCCCTGCACTGCTGATAAAACAGCAGCGCTGAGTTTACTTTCAGATACATTCATTCCATATTAATAAGACAAATTACATCAACAAGATTATTGCCAAAGGTAAGTGAGCGAAAGGACAGAGCCGTGTTTGTGTAATACGTTTTATTTGCGTGGAAACGAAGTGCTCATTCAAATCAATACATTCAGCACGTCACACAAGACTCAATCAGTTTATTTGGCATGACTGCTTTACATGTATTTATATATATATATATATATATATATATATACGCACACCAATCAGGCATTACGTCTTATCAGCTCCACTTACTGTATAGCTGCTCTCTGTAGTTCTACAGTTACAGACTGTAGTCCATCTGTTTCTCTGATACTCTGTTACCCTGTTCTTCAGTGGTCAGGACCCCCATGGACCCTCACAGAGCAGGTACTGTTTGGGTGGTGGGTCATTCTCAGCCCTGCAGTGACACTGACGCGGCGGTGCTGGTGTGTTAGTGTGTGTTGCGCTGGTCTGAGTGGGCATTTGTATATTATAACACATGTATAACAGGTTTTAAAGAATCCGTGTTTTAAATAGTATTAGTATTAGTATTAGTATTAGTATTAGTATTAGTATTAGTATTAGTATTCTTTCACAGATGCCTGTAAGTTAGAGACTGCAGGCCGATCTGATCACCTCCCGCTCCGC